>NC_057798.1:393080736-393183205 GCF_018294505.1 Triticum aestivum | reverse complement strand
TTCGTGCTTCCATGTTTCGGATTGAAATATCTGGCGGCCCCAATTCCAGCCCTGCAAAATCTCCCTTCTCCATTGTCCCCTTCCGCGCCCAGATTGCTCAAATCCCTAATTCGCTGCCAACCCAAGCAAAGCTCGAATCTCCCCTCGTCTCGTATCTTTCCCCACCTCTGTGTCGGACGACGACGACAAAGACAATGATTGCGCTTCACCACCGCACCGGAGCTACCTCATCTACACCCTCGTCCACCGCACCGGGTGGTCCACCGACAACGCCGACCGCCACAACTGACGTGCCTCACAAACACCGACTTCCACCGCATCAGGTGTGCTTCACCGATGCCGTCTCCCATCTCACCGGGGCTACTTCACCGAGCACATCGTCACACCTTTGCCCCTTGAGGCCATTGGGGCTTCACCAACGGTCTCGTCCACCGCATCGTAGTGCTCCCCTGCCACTCAAAATCTGCATTCGTGCGCGGCCAGCCAACGCCAGTGCATCACCCTCAACGGCTCTGAAGTGACCCGCACTCTAGCTAGGCGAGCATGCCCAAACGCTGACCCGAACTAGGTAACCATACATCACTCCCTTGTGCACTGTTCCGACGATGTTTGGATATCCTTTCACTGCTCTCTTAGCTTACACGCCTATGCAACTCTGACTTTAACTCTTATTTCTTCTGGAGATATCATCTGAAACAAGAAAAACCATTTTTAGCAAAGCATGACGGCGCTATGGGATCTGGTACCCATCCTGCACACCCGTATAACCTTGTATGTATTTGTCCTCCGGTACAATAGCAAGGTCGGTTCCTCTTATTTGATCAAACATTCGTCGTGTCAAAAATGCAGAGGGGCATGCAAGGAGCACAAGGCCTGCACATCCAAGCAAGTGGTAACATGGACTTGTACATGGAACATCCCAAGCGCAAGCAGAGCTGCAGTGAGCCTGTACAATGAGCTAGCATAAGTCCGTGCATTTCATTTAATTCGTACTGGCATGCATGTATGATTTGTGTGTAGTGGCGGATCCACAAATTCAAGTTACCAGGGGCGAACATTTAACTTAAAAAATACGAAGGCACTTGCACTCCAAAAATCAACATAACTTGAGAAATGTGAAGCTACATGCACTTTGAAAACCAACTAATGATCCAAAGTAGTTCAGATTATAAAACACTAAATGAAGCAAGCACCAAAAAACATAAAATGCAACATGGTGTACAAGGACTACAAACATGGCCTATACCTGCTTGAATTATTCATTTTCTAGCTGAAAATATCGAAGTGTAATTGCACCTATAACCAGTGCGCAAACTACATATGAATATATCTATCCTACACTAGTATGCCAATAGTTTCAAACAACAGATTAGAAAAGTATTTATGCTACGTTGTCATGATACGAGGACTTTCTGGTAGATGCCCTCGACGTTTCCTGAAGCCATGAAAATGTAATATAATTTGCTTGTCATCAATGTCTGCAAATCTCTATGTCTCTCAACATAGCAGATCATCATTAGACACTAAATCCTTCAATGGGAGCTTGCAAAATGCTTGCATTAGATCCCTCATTAGACACTATATGTTCATCACCAGGAGCATGTAAAATGTTTGCACCAAATCCTTCATTAGCAGTCTATTCATTAGACACTTCAGGCTCAAGAACAACATGAGCTTGTATGTTTGCACCGGAAACTTGATTAGATACATCAGATTCAGTCAGTTCAGTATTGATTGGGGGAGTTATAAAATAAGCAGAAATTAGCTTCATTTTCTCATAGATTCCCTACATACAAGCAGTTTTACAACACCGTCAGGTTTAACTAATGGCCAAAAATTGAACAGTTGAATTAGATATAATCAGGGATGTGATGTACCTGCTCATTGCGGATGCTACTCTTGCAAGCCACGACTGTCCATTTGCGCAAGCTCGATGCCATGCCCGTGCTGCCACCGGTGCCTCCCATGCAGGCTACACCCAGGGTTGGATATTCATCTTCTTGTCCTTTCGTTCGCTTGAAGCCCGACGACCGCCCTCCAACGAGGGCGTGAGGAAGTGCTGTGTTGGTCTGTCCAACGGTGGCTAGGTTAGGAGCAAACCGGACTGGAGGCTGGAGCGAACGAATTGGGATTTTTTCTGCTGTCGATTGATATGGGAGGCGCTCGTTTGGGCCGCGAGCCTGCTATAGGGCCTGCCTTGCACTTATGTTATTGGCCCATCCAAATTAAAACATTTTTATTCATTTTTGACATTGCCTGCTCGTGCGTTGGGATGAACAAAACTAGCCTGGGCCAAGCTGGACGACTCAAACTAGGTGCACACTTTCCAGTCACCCTAGGCGGCCGCCCATACCAGCCCCTATGGTGGCGTTGCCCCTTTTTGTGTGTATGATTGGGGTAGTGAAAAACATTCTAGTGGCGCTTTTGATTTACCCACAGAATGGTTGAATTGCTTGTTTATATGAACTGAGTTCGCCAATAATGTGATGGATGCCAGTCTTTTCATCCTATTGTAGATTGCTTAGATCTCGATATGCCAAATGTAATCGCATGAAATATACAGTAAAAGCCAGTGTGATGTGTGTGGCTACAACTAGTGTGACTACACGTCCTCATATAACATATCAAGGACGCACAATCTTACCAGATTAACCATTTGACTTACCAATGCAGTGTGGGAAGAAAGAAGTATTGGGACTGCGTATCTAAGCAATTGATGCCATGGACTCCTTCGTAGAACCTTGTAAGCGAAAAAGAAGTTGCAGTGTGCCTGTACAAAGAGCTAGCGTAAGTTCAGTTACCTGCTTCTCGGAATTTTAGTTAGCCACTTATTGCAAAATTGTTCAATTACATTGCTTGGCTTAATTTAGTTTGCTACTGATTACATAATGCAACAGCCTATTAATCCTATTATAGACTGCGCCTATCTATGTGTTTGATACTTACTGTTAAGAATTACCTGTTTGCCTGAACTTAAATAGCTACTTGTTTGTTTAACTGCTTTGCTGCTGCAACAACCGGTTACAAAGATGTTAATAACTACTTTTCAGCATCCAATTGAAACTCTTTAATTCATTGTTTGTTTAACTGGTTTGCTGTTATAACTCCCAGTTGAGATGTTTTGCTAACTTCAACTTCTCTGAATCCAATAGGAACTTTAATGGCAAAACAGGTTAGCCCAAGATCAAAGAGCAAGGTCCCCATGGACGTACCATCCCACAGCAGTGGCACCGGCCCAATCGTGCATTATGAATTACCAGCTGGTGATGCTCTAGAGGCTAACCTAGTAGTAGAAAGAGATTCTGCTTCTGCACTTAGAGATGAAGTTGACATGTTGAGGAAGCAAACAACACAATCACGAGCAGTACTCAAGACGACCATTAAATATTTGGTGGATTTCAAAACAAAGCAAGCTGAGACTGATCGCACTGTTAAGGTCCTGAAGGAAAAAAGGAAATTAAATTCCCTCTTGGTAAATCATAGGTGAAATGTTCTTTCCATCGTTGAATTACCTTTGTGTTGTTTGTTTATGTAATCAATCAAACCATTTGTTTTAGAGATCATGTAATAATTGTTTTTTGTTTTTTGGTTTGTAATTTTATTTGAGCACAAGTCTGTATTAATTGATAAGACTCGGAGACATTTCATTTTGATTGCTGTGCTAGACCTACAAATATGCCAATCGGGCTGAATGTGCATTCAGCAATAATAGTAGTATAGATGGACCATAAGTGGCAGGCATCGGAAAGGGCTAAGATGCTATAGTAGCTTGGCTAAAAAAAGGATGTTGTTCTAGCAAAAAAAAGTACAACGGCCCGGCTTATGTATGTTAGTTGATATTGTTGATCCATATACTCTATAAGTGTTTATATGTCTGTTAGTTATGTACATTCTTGGTTGATTGACTCGGTATTTGAATCTTGATACATCGCTTGTGTACATATCCAAATGGAAGTACACATTATGCTGCATGTGACATTTGAGTTGGACATGAAGTGTTCCAAATATTCAAATTCACCTTAAACTGGATTCTAGTTTCTGAATTTGAGTATCGGAATTTGTAAATCATATTCATATATGACAGTGGAATACATCTTTGTCATGCTTTTGAAGATATATAAAAACACATAGAATGATTTATAAAGATTCATATAGGAATAAAAATGGATTCGAATTTAATTGCCATGGTAAACATGGATGCTTATTGTCCCAAAATTCGAAAGAAGCGGCAAAATGTCCACTCCCACGTTGGCTGCCCGAAGCCAAGTATTTGGGAGATGGTGCTACCTCTTGAGCACTGCGTTGGATTTCCCCGAAGAGGAGAGGATGATGCAGTAAAGTAGCGTAAGTATTTCCCTCAGTTTTTGAGAACCAAGGTATCAATCCAGTAGGAGACCACGCACAAGTCCCTCGTACCTACACAAAACGATAGCAACTCGCAACCAACGCTTAGGGGTTGTCAATCCCTTCACGATCACTTACGAGAGTGAGATCTGATAAAGATAATATTTTTGGTATTTTTGATAGATAGATGCAAAGTAAAAGGTAAAGGCAAAGTAAAAACAAAGCAAGTAAATAAAGTGATATAGATTGATATGATGAGAATAGACCCGGGGGCCATAGGTTTCACTAGTGGCTTCTCTCAAGAGCATAAGTATTCTACGGTGGGTGAACAAATTACTATTGAGCAATTGACAGAATTGAGCATAGTTATGAGTATATCTAGGTGATGATCATGTATATAGGCATCACGTCCAAAACAAGTAGATCGAAACGATTCTGCATCTACTACTATTACTCCACTCATCGACCGCTATCCAGCATGCATCTAGAGTATTAAGTAAAAACAGAGTAACACCGTAAGCAAGATGACATGATGTAGAGGGATAAATTCATGCAATATGATAAAAACCCCATCTTGTTATCCTCGATGGCAACAATACAATACGCGCCTTGCAACTCTTTCTGTCACTGAGTAAGGACACCGCAAGATTGAACCCAAAGCTAAGCACTTCTCCCATTGCAAGAACTACCAATCTAGTTGGCCAAACCAAAAAGATAATTCGAAGAGACTTGCAAAGATAACTCAATCATACATAAAAGAATTCAAAGAAGAATCAAATATGTTCCATAGATAATACTGGATCATAAACCCACAATTCATCGGTCTCAACAAACACACCACAAAAAGAAGATTACATCGAATAGATCTCCACGAGAGAGGGGGAGAACATTGTATTGAGATCCAAAAAGAGAGAAGAAGCCATCTAGCTACTAGCTATGGACCCGAAGGTCTGAAGTAAACTACTCACACTTCATCGGAGGGGCTATGGTGATGATGTAGAAGCCCTCCTTGGTGGATGCCCCCTCCGACGGAGCTCCAGAACAAGCCCCAAGATGGGATCTCGTGGATACAGAAAGTTGCGGCGGTGGAATTAGGTTTTTGGCTCCTGTTCTGATCGTTCGGGGATACATAGGTATATATAGGAGGACGGAGTACGTCGGTGGAGCTATGAGGGGCCCACGAGGTAGGGGGCATGCCCAGGGGGGCCCTCCACCCTCGTGACCGCCTCTGGTACTGCTTGGAGTAGGGTCCAAGCCTCCTGGATCATGTTCGGTTGGAAAATCACGATCCCGAAGGTTTCATTCAGTTTGGACTCCGTTTGATATTCTGTTTCTTTGAAATACTGAAAAAGGCAAAAAACAACAATTCTGGGCTGGGCCTCCGGTTAATAGGTTAGTCCCAAAAGTAATATAAAAGTGGAAAATAAAGCCCAATATAGTCCAAAATAGTAGATAAAGTAGCATGGAGCAATCAAAAATTATAGATACGTTGGAGACGTATCAGGCATCTCCAAGCTTAATTCCTGCTCGTCCTCGAGTAGGTAAATGATAAAAAAAAAGAATTTTTGATGCGGAGTGATACTTTGGCATAATTTCAATGTAAATCTTCTTAATTGTGATATGAATATTCAGATCCGAAAGATTCAAGAAAAAAGTTCATATTGACACAAAAATAATAATACTTCAAGCATACTAATCAAAGCAATCGTGTCTTCTCAAAATAACATGGCAAAAGAAAGTTTATCCCTACAAAATCATATAGTTAGGCTATGCTTCATTTTTGTCACACAAAGATGTTCCCAACTTCTATACCCCCGATGACAAGCCAAGAAATTGTTTCATACTTAAATAATCTCAAACTTCTTCAACCTTCACGCAATACATGAGCGTGAGCCATGGATATAGCACTATGGGTGGAATAGAATATGATGATGGGGATAGTGTGGAGAAGACAAAAAGGAGAAAGTCTCACATTGACGAGGATAATCAACGGGCTATGGAGATACCCATCAACTGATGTCAACATGAGGAGTAGGGATTGCCATGCAACGGATGCACTAGAGCTATGAATGCTCAACAAAAGAAAACTAGTGGGTGTGCATCCACCTTGCTTGCTCACGAAGACCTAGGGCATTTGAGGAAGCCCATCGTAGGAATATAGAAGCCAAGTTCTATAATGAAAATTCCCACTAGTATAAAAAGACAACTTATGAGACCCACTACATGAAAAACAAGGTGCTACTTTGAAGCACAATATATGAGACTCACTACATGAAGAACAAGGTGCTACTTTGTAGCACAATATATGAGACTACATGAAGAACAAGGTGCTACTTTGAAGCACAATATATGAGACTACATGAAGAACAAGGTGCTACTTTGAAGCACAATATATGAGACTACATGAAGAACAAGGTGCTACATTGAAGCACAAGTGTGGAAAAAGAGATAGTAGCATTGCCCTTTTTTTGGGCCTTCTTTTTTTCTTTTTGGCCTTTCTCTTTTTTTATTTGGGCAATGCTCTAATAATGATGATCCTCACACTTCTATTGATTACAACACAAGGATTACAACTCGAATACTTAGAACAAGATATGACTCTATATGAATGCCTCCGGCGGTGTACCGGGATGGTGCAATGAATCAAGAGTGACATGTATGAAAAATAATGCATGGTGGCTTTGCCACAAATACGATGTCAACTACAAGATCATGCAATGGCAATATGACAAAAGTAATGTATGTCATGAATATGATGATGGAAGTTGCATGGCAATATATCTCGGAATGGCTATGGAAATGCCATAATAGGTAGGTATGGTGGCTGTTTTGAGGAAGATATAAGGAGGTTTATGTGTGATAGAGCATATCGTATCACGGGGTTTGGATGCGCCGGCGAAGTTTGCGCCAACTCTCAAGGTGAGAAAGGGCAATGCAGGGTACCGAAGAGGCTAGCAATGGCGGAAAGGTAAAAGTGCGTATAATCCATGGACTCAACATTAGTCAAAAGAACTCATATACTTATTGGCAAAATTTAAAAGCCATCAAAAATTCAAGTACTACACGTATGCTCCTAGGGGGATAGATTGGTAGGAAAAGTCCATCGCTCGTCCCCGACCGCCACTCATAAGGATGCACAAGCCAGGTACACTTCATGTTTCAAATTTGTTACATAACTTTAACCATACATGCATGCTACGGGATTTGCAAACTTCAACACAAGTATTTCTCAAATTCATAATCACCCAACTAGCACGACTTTGATATTATCACCTTCATATCTCAAAACAATTATCAAGCATCAAACTTATCTTAGTATTCAATTCACACAAAAGAAAGTTTCACATATCTTGAACACCAAGTATATTAACATTAAGCAAATTACCATGCTATTAAAGACTCTCAAAATAATCTAAGTGAAGCATGAGAGATCAAATAGTTTCTTTAAAACAAATCCACCACCGTGCTCTAAAATATCTAAGTGAAGTACTAGAGCAAAAATTATCACGCTCAAAAGATATAAGCGAAGCACATAGAGTATTCTAACAAATTCTAATTCATGTATGGCTCTCTCAAAAGATGTGTACAGCAAGGATGATTGTGGTAAACTAACAAGCAAAAACACAAATAATACAAGACGCTCCAAGCAAAACACATATCATGTTGGTGAATAAAAATATAGCTCCAAGTAAATTACCGATGGAAGTGGACGAAAGAGGGGATGCCTTCCGGGGCATCCCCAAGCTTTGAATTTTTGGTGTCCTTGGATTATCTTGGGGGTGCCATGGGCATACCCAAGCTTAGGCTCTTGCCACTCCTTGTTCCATAATCCATCAAAAGAATTCACCCAAAACTTGGAAACTTCACAACACAAAACTCAACAGAAATCTTGTGAGCTTCGTTAGAGAAAGAAAACAAAAGACTACTTCAAGGTACTGTAATGAACTCATAATTTATTTATATTGGTGTTAAACCTACTTTATTCCAAATTCTATATGGTTTATAAACCAATTTACTAGCCATAGATTCATCAAAATAAGCAAACAACACACGAAAAACAGAATCTGTCAAAAACAGAACAGTCTGTAGAAATATGTAACTAACGCAAACTTATGGAACTATAAAAATTCTACCAAAATAGGAAGTCCTGGAAAATTTGTTTATTGGTCATCAGCAAAAAGAATCAACGCAAAATCACGTTCTTGTGATTTATCATAATTACATTCGTGCGTGCAAAGTTTCTGTTTTTTCAGCAGAATCAAATCAATTATCATCATAGGTTATCCTATAGGTCCTACTTGGCACAAACACTAATTAAAACATAAAACCACATCTAAACAGAAGGTAGATGGATTATTTATTCCTAAACAGAAGCAAAAACAAAAAACACAAAATAAAATTGGGTTGCCTCCCAACAAGCGCTATCGTTTAACGCCCCTAGCTAGGCATAAAAGCAAGGATAGATCTAGGTATTGCCATCTTTGGTAGGCAATCCATAAGTGGCTCTTATGATAGATTCATATGGTAATTTTATTTTCTTTCTAGGTAAGTTTTCCATACCCTTCTTTAAGGGTAATTGGAATCTAATATTCCCTTCCTTCATATCAATAATTGCACCAATTGTTCTAAGGAAAGGTCTACCAAGAATAATAGGACATGAAGGATTGCAATCTATATCAAGAACTTTAAAATCTATGGGCACATAATTCCTATTTGCAACAATAAGAACATCATTAATTCTTCCCATAGGTTTTTTTAATAGTGGAATCCGCAAGATGCAAGTTTAGAGAGCAATCATCAAAATCACGGAAATCTAGCAAATCACATAAAGTTTTGGGAATAGTAGAGACACTAGCACCTAAATCTCACAAAGCATGAAACTCATAATCTTTAATTTTAATTTTAATAGTAGGTTCACACTAATCATTGAGATTTCTAGGGATAGAAACTTTCACTCAAGTTTTTCTTCATAAGATTGCATCAAAGCATCAACAATATGTTCGGTAAAGGCCTTATTTTGACTATAAGCATGAGGAGAATCTAGCACGGATTGCAACAAGGAAATACAACCAATCAAAGAGCAATTTTCATAATTAAATTCCTTGAGATCCAGAATAGTGGGTTTAGCAACATCACGGTTTTTATTTATTTCAATCCCACTTTCATCAATTTCATCATCAAGATCTAGAAACTCCGAATTCTTAAAATGCCTTCTAGGTAAAGGAAGATAATCTTCAGATTCATCAAGATTCATATTGCAAAACAAAGATTTAATGGGGGACACATCAATAAATTTTAGATCTTCATCTTGATTTTCATAGGGATTGGAAGAACACGCTCTAATAAAGGCATCTTTGGAAGCACGCATCCTAGCGGTTCTTTCCTTGCACTCATCAATGGAAATTCTCATGGCTTTGAGAGACTCATTCATATCATGCTTAGGAGGAATAGATCTAAGCTTTAAAGAATCAATTTCAAGAGAAATTCTATCAACGTTCCTAGCCAAATCATCAACTTTAAGCAATTTCTCTTCAAGCAAAGCATTAAAATTCTTTTGTGAATTCATAAACTCTTTAACACTACTCTCAAATTCAGAGGGCATCTTATTAAAATTTCCATAAGAGTTATTGTAGGAATTTCCATAATTATTAGAAGGATTACTAGGATAAGGCCTAGGATTAAAATTCCCTCTATAAGCGTTGTTTCCAAAACTATTCCTACCAGCAAAATTCACATCCATAGATTCATTATTATTCTCAAGCAAGGTAGATAAAGGCATATCCTTGGGATCAAGAGGAGTATTTTTAGGAGCAAACATCTTCATAAGTTCATCCATCTTTTCACTCAAAACATTGATTTCTTCTATAGCATGCACTTTCTTACTAGAAGATCTTTCGGTGTGCCATTGAGAATAATTAGCCATAATATTATCAAGCAATTTGGTAGCATCCCCTAACGTAATTTCCATTAAAGTGCCTCCCGCGGCCAAATCTAAAAGATTTCTAAAAGCAAAATTCAATCCTGCATAATTTTTTTGTATGATCATCCATAAATTCAAACCATGAGTAGGGCAATTGCGAAACATTAATTTCATTCTTTCCCAAGATTGGGCAACATGCTCATGATCAAGTTGTTTAAAATTCATGATGTCGTTCCTATGAGTGATAATCTTAGCGGGAGGAAAATACTTAGAGATAAAAGCATCTTTGCACTTGTTCCAAGAATCAATACTATTTTTAGGCAAAGATGAAAACCAAACTTTAGCACGATCTCTAAGTGAAAATGGAAATAACTTCAATTTGATATTGTTATCCGTATCTTTCTTCTTTTGCATATCACACAAATCAACAAAATTGTTTAGATGAGTAGCGACATCTTCACTAGGAAGGCCGGCGAATTGATCTTTCATAACAAGATTCAACAAAGCGATATTGATTTCACAAGACTCATCATTATTAAGAGGAGCAATCGGAGTACTAAGGAAATCATTATTATTGGTATTCGAGAAATCACACAATTTGGTATTATCTTGTGCCATGGCAACAAGTAATCCAACACACAAGCAAACAGAAAGGCAACGAGAAAAAAGGCAAAAGGGAAAGAGAGGAGGAGATTGGGAAAGAGAGGGCGAATAAAACGGCAAGGGTGAAGTGGGGGAGAGGAAAACGAGAGGCAAATGGCAAATAATGTAATGCGAGAGATAGGGATTGCGATGGGTACTTGGTATGGTTGACTTGCTTGCGTGAGCCTCCTCGACAACGGCGCCAGAAATTCTTCTTGCTACCTCTTCAGCACTGCGTTGGATTTCCCCGAAGAGGAGAGGATGATGCAGTAAAGTAGCATAAGTATTTCCCTCAGTTTTTGAGAACCAAGGTATCAAGCCAGTAGGAGAGCACGCACAAGTCCCACGTACCTACAAAACGATAACAACTCGCAACCAACGCTTAGGGGTTGTCAATCCCTTCACGGTCACTTACAAGAGTGAGATCTGATAGAGATAATATTTTTGGTATTTTTGATAGATAGATGCAAAGTAAAAGGTAAAGGCAAAGTAAAAACAAAGCAAGTAAATAAAGTGATATAGATTGATATGATGAGAATAGACCCCGGGGCCATAGGTTTCACTAGTGGCTTCTCTCGAGAGCATAAGTATTCTACGGTGGGTGAACAAATTACTGTTGAGCAATTGACAGAATTGAGCATAGTTATGAGTATATCTAGGCGATGATCATGTATATAGGCATCACGTCCAAAACAAGTAGATCGAAACGATTCTGCATCTACTACTATTATCCACTCATCTACCGCTATCCAGCATGCATCTAGAGTATTAAGTAAAAACATAGTAACGCCGTAAGCAAGATGACATGATGTAGAGGGATAAATTCATGCAATATGATAAAAAACCCATCTTGTTATACTCGATGGCAACAATACAATACGTGCCTTGCAACTCTTTCTGTCACTGAGTAAGGACACCGCAAGATTGAACCCAAAGCTAAGGACTTCTCCCATTGCAAGAACTACCAATCTAGTTGGCCAAACCAAAAAGATAATTCGAAGAGACTTGCAAAGATAACTCAATCATACATAAAAGAATTCAGAGAAGAATCAAATATTTTCCATAGATAATACTGGATCATAAACTCACAATTCATCGGTCTCAACAAACACACCGCATAAAGAAGATTACATCGAATAGATCTCCACAAGAGAGGGGGATAACATTGTATTGAGATCCAAATAGAGAGAAGAAGCCATCTAGCTACTAGCTATGGACCCGAAGGTCTGAAGTAAACTACTGACACTTCATCGGAGGGGATATGGTGATGATGTAGAAGCCCTCCGTGGTGGATGATCCCTCCGGCGGAGCTCTGGAACAGGCCCCAAGATGGGATCTCGTGGATACAGAAAGTTGCGCCGGTGGAATTAGGTTTTTGGCTCCTGTTCTGATCGTTCGGGGATACATAGGTATATATAGGATGAAGGAGTACGTCGGTGGAGCTCCGAGGGGCCCACGAGGTAGGGGGGCGCGCCCAGGGGGGTGCCCTCCACCCTCATGACCGCCTCTGGTACTGCTTGGAGTAGGGTCCAAGCCTCCTGGATCACGTTCAGTTGGAAAATCATGATCCCGAAGGTTTCATTCCGTTTGGACTCCGTTTGATATTCTATTTCTTCGAAATACTGAAAAAGGCAACAAACAACAATTCTGGGCTGGGCCTCCGGTTAATAGGTTAGTCCCAAAAGTAATATAAAAGTGGAAAATAAAGCCCAATATAGTCCAAAACAGTAGATAAAGTAGCATGGAGCAATCAAAAATTATAGATACGTTGGAGACGTATCAGATGGAAATTACTATCTACCCATTACACGGACAATCCATCGGCCCGATTTCCACTGCTCTCAATAAGGGTAGGTTAGTAACTTCAATTAGACGTGACACGACCGCCTCTGAGCCCATTCCGACACGGTGGGCGCCAAACATAGGCGGCAAAACACATTTCATTCAAGCTCGTCCGAAAGACCTCTGTTTCTCCCTCCATTTCCCCGTTCATACACGGTGGGCGGCAAAACAAACTCGACTCGGCCGAAATACATGTAGGCAAATATTTTCAATAGGGGCAGGTTTGTAACTTCACTCAGACGTGACACAACCACCCTACCTGTTAGCCCCTTTCATACACGGTGGGCGCCAACTTGTAGCGACCAGACCTCAAACAGTCTGATCTCTGTGCTCAGTGTCATCCCTGGATCAGTAATGCTGACACCACACAGTACTCGGAGGATTTATAACAGAGTAGCAATCACACACTTATTACAATCGAATGTCTCAAGAGAGAATTTAATAAAATAAATATGGCTTAAGTCCATCTAATACGATAACAACGGAAGGCTTGGAAGAATAAGCGAGTCCATCAACTCCAACGGCATCACTGAGTATAGAACCACGACCTAAGCACCTTACTCGTCGTCTGAAAAGTCTGCAATATGAAACGTTGTAGCCCGAAAACGGGTCAGCACATGGAATATGCTGGCAATGTAACACATAGAGAATAATGGAATAATAAGCCTATACTACATGCATATATGGCTGGTGGAAAGCTCTATGGTTAGAGTTTTGCATAAAGCCAATTTTTCCCTACTGCAAAGGAATAAATTTGTTTAACTATCATGGTGGTTGTGAAACATTGAGAATGGTTGACAACTTTCTCAATCCCAATTAAAAGTACTCATTAGAAACCCAACAGTATTAATTAGAACATGATGAGATTCACATGATATCCAAGTACTAGATACTCAAAATGTCCATAACTGGGGACACGACTAACCATGATTAGTTTATACACTCTGCAGAGGTTTGCGCACTTTTCCCCACAAGACTCGATCTCCTCCGTTGGATTTCTCGCACTACATGATGTTTGAGAAACAGATGACCAAGACATAGTCTTTCAGAAGCACTAGCACCTTACATGTGGGTAGACCGGTACACCTACTTTCCCCTACATCTGCTAGTCTACCCGTAAGAGTTCGCACAACTTAATCAACTATGCCAGAGCCCATAATGGCTTGTGGCTGCACACGGAAGTTTCTAGTTTGAATAATCTCATGATCCCTTTGAGCCTGGGTGGCGGTCCAAAGAAATACAGGCAAGTCCTGATAGAAACCAGGTGCCTCAATCCACCCAGATGTGTGTTTAAGTTGCCACCTTAAATAAACCATAAAATAACAATCTCACATCTGTCATGGATACACTCACCCAATCCACGTCTACTAGCATAGCATAGCATAATAAGCAAACATAGAAGTAACTCCCAAGGGTTTGATAATAAAACAGGTAATAGGTACTACCTCAATCTACTTCCCAAAATCCACAATTTAATTAGATCCTAATCATGCAATGTTTGAGGATAGATCTAATGCATAAAAATTGGGTAGTAGAAAAGGTATGATCAAAGTGTTACTTGCCTTGCTGATGATCCGCGAAACCTAGAGACTCGAAGTAACAGGCGGCGCACTCCGGGTATTCTATCGCAAACAAACAAACAAGCATACAATAAGTACTCATCTAATGCACAGGTAAAACTCAAATAGATCTAACCATATAGCTCAACTTAAGAACTCCGGTTTGCAAAAAGAATCAAATCCAACAAAGCAACGAAAAACAAACGGCGGAAGAAAATAGCTCCGTTTTACTAATCTGGATCTAAGTCAAATTTTATAGAAGCAAAAACTTGTTTAAGTAGGTTATTCGGAAAGAGGGTTTCGAGACGAAACTATAGGCGCTTGAATCGCGTGATTCCGATAAACGAGCGAAAAGTTATACTAAAACGAAAATCGGATCAGGAATCGCGATCAGAAAAATCGCGGATTAAATCTGAGAAAATGAAAAACGACGAACGGTTAACGAACGGACGTTCATTAACTAAACTAATCTGACGAAAGCGTTCGTTAAAAATGAGCAAACAAACGAACGTTCGCTATTTAACCTAAACCGGAAAAAAACCGAAACTAATAAAAAAATGAAACTAAAAAAAACGAAGAAAACCGCCCGGTTTTTAGAAAAAAAATGGCGGCACGGTTTTTGAGGCGGTGGCGAACCCCGTCCGGCGGGATCCGGCGACGGCGGGGCGGTGGGGTTCGGCGGGGTCCGGCGACGGCGAGATCCGGCGCGGGCGGCGGCGGCGGCTCGCGGCGGGGTCGGGCGCGGCCTAGGGTTTGGGGTGCTGGGGGGCGACGGCTGGGCCTTGGGCTGGCTCCCCCTGGCTTATAAAGCCCCGCGGGCCGGGAGTCCTAGGCGGACACGGCCCGTAGGTCGGTGGCGCTCTTTTTTTTAAATAATTACGTGCAGAAAAAAAAAAGAAATACTAAACGGACTCCAAAAATCGCGAAATAAATTTCCCCGGCTTCTAAAATCAAGCCGGACAAGATGAACTTTTATTTGGGGCCTAAATGCAATTTTGAAAAACGCGCATTTTTCCTAAATTCAAATAAAAAGGCGAAAAACTCCAAAATAAAATCTTATTAGATTTTTTAATTAAATCCTCATTATTTCTTTATTTTGGGAAAGTCATTTTATTCCCTCTCTCATATTTAGATAGAAGAAATAATTGAAGATAAAATAATTAAAATCAAATGATCCTATTTTCAAAATTTGAGAAAACTCAAAATATGAAAATAACGAAATCCCCAACTCTCTCCGTGGGTCCTTGAGTTGTGTAGAATTTCTAGGACCGAGCAAAAATGCAACAAAAAATATGATATGCAATGATGCTCTATGTATAACATTCCAAATTGAAAATTTGGGATGTTACAAACCTACCCCCTTAAGATGAATCTCGCCCTCGAGATTCTGGTTGGCTAGAAAATAGGTGAAGGTGGTCCTTAAGCAAATCTTCCTCTCACTCCCAGGTGGCTTCATCCTCAGTGTGGTGGCTCCACTGAACTTTGCAAAACTTAATGGCCTTGCTGCGGGTAACTCGACTGGCAAACTCGAGAATCTTAATAGGTTTCTCCTCGTAGGTCAAATCATCATTCAACTGAATCGCTTCTAGTGGCACAGTATCTCTCAGTGGTATATCATCCATCTCTGCGTGACACTTCTTCAACTGAGAAACATGAAACACATCATGAACTCCTGACAATCCCTCAGGTAATTCTAACTTGTAGGCCACCTCTCCCATACGTTCCAAAACACGATAAGGTCCTACAAATCGGGGTGCTAACTTTCCTTTAACACCAAAACGCTTAACTCCTCGAAGTGGCGATACTCGAAGATAAACTCTGTCTCCGACTTCATATTCTGTCTCCTTGCGTTTTGAGTCTGCATAACTCTTCTGTCTTGACTGGGCTACCTTGAGCCTATCGCGAATCAACTTTACTTTCCGTTCAGACTCCTTAATCAAATCCAGTCCAAACAACTGGCGGTCTCCAACTTCATCCCACAACAACGGGGTCCTTCACCTCCGTCCGTACAAGGCTTCGAAGGGTACCATCTTCAAACTGGTTTGGTAACTGTTGTTATAAGAAAACTCCGCATATGGCAAGTTGTCATCCCAACTTGATCCATAATCCAAAGCACAAGCTCTAAGAATATCCTCCAAAATCTGGTTGACTCTCTCGGTTTGTCCATCTGTCTGCGGATGAAAAGTTGTGCTAAACTCCAGCCTGGTTCCCAAAGTTTTGTGCAACTGCTTCCAGAACTTTGAGGTGAATTGGGTTCCTCTATCTGATACGATACTCCTTGGAACTCCATGCAAGCATACAATCCTGGTCATGTATATCTTAACCAATTTGGCACTGCTGTAGGTAGTCTTTACTGGAATGAAATGAGCTACCTTCGTCAAACGATCGACTACAACCCAAATCGAGTCATAGCCTGAACGAGTCCTGGGCAATCCCGTGATGAAATCCATACCTAGTTTATCCCACTTCCATTCGGGTATAGGCAATGGTTGTAACAATCCTGCTGGCTTCTGATGTTTTGCCTTCACCCTCTGACATACATCACAAACTGCTACGTACTCTGCAATGTCCTTCTTCATTCCGATCCACCAGAAAGTATTCTTCAAATCCAAATACATCTTGGTATTTCCTGGGTGAATGGAATATGGTGAATCATGTGCCTCTTGTAGGATCAACTTCCGAATCTCCGGGTCATTGGGCACATAAACACGGTCTTCAAACCATAGGGTATCGTGCTCATCCTCACGAAATCCTTTAGCGTTTCCTTTGCTCATTTTCTCCTTAATCGAAGCAATCTCTTTGTCAGTCTTCTGAGCTTCCCTGATCTTGTCCATCAAAGTTGACTGAATCTCTAATGCTGCTACATAGCCTCTCGGAACTATTTCCAAACATAGCTCTCGAAGATCCTCGGCTAACTCCTTTGGTATTTCTCCCGTCATTAGAGTGTTGACGTGACTCTTACGGCTCAACACGTCTGCTACAACGTTAGCTTTTCCGGGGAGGTAATGCAATCTCATGTCATAATCCTTAATGAGCTCCAACCATCCCCTCTGCCTAAGATTTAGCTCCTTCTGCGTGAAGATGTACTTCAAACTCTTGTGATCCGTATACACCTCACAATGGTTCCCAATGAGGAAATGTCTCCATGTTTTCAACACATGCACTACGGCGGCTAACTCCAAATCATGCGTGGCATAGTTTAATTCGTGAGATTTCAGCTCTCGTGAAGCATACGAAACAACTCTTCCCTCCTGCATAAGCACTGCTCCAAGTCCTCGACGTGAAGCGTCGCAATACACCTCATAATCCTTGGTCTGATCTGGCAGAATTAACACTGGTGAGGTAACCAATCGTTTCTTCAACTCTTGGAAACTAGCTTCACACTCCTCAGTCCAAACGAACTTGGTATCCTTCTTTAACAATTCTGTCATAGGCTTCGCAATCCTTGAGAAATTTTCAATGAATCTCCAGCAGAATCCTGCGAGTCCAAGGAAACTCCGGATCTCTCCAACTGTTGTTGGCGCTTCCCAGTTTGTTACAGTGAAAACTTTAGTGGGGTCTACTGCTATACCTTCTCCGGATATAACATGTCCAAGAAATCCAACTTCCCTCAACCAAAACTCACACTTGCTGAACTTGGCATACAACTGGTGTTCTCTGAGTTTCTCGAGTACCAAACGCAAATGCTCCTTATGTTCCTCTTCATTCTTCGAGTAAACAAAAATATCATCAATGAACACCACTACGAACTTATCCAAAAACTCCATAAACACTTTGTTCATCATGTTCATAAAATAGGCAGGTGCGTGTCAGACCAAATGACATAACGGTATACTCATATAACCCATACCTGGTGGTAAAAGCCGTCTTAGATATATCCTGCTCTCGAATCTTCAACTGATGGTACCCTGATCGCAAATCGATCGTGGAAAACACCTTAGCTCCTTGCAATTGGTTAAACAAGTCATTGATCATCGGCAGTGGGTACTTGTTCTTGATGGTCACTTCATTCAATCCTCGATAATCAACAACCATTCTTAATGATCCATCCTTCTTCTCCACTAGAAGTACATGTGATCCCCAAGGCGAAGAACTTGGGCGTATAAAACCTTTATCCAGTAATTCCTTAATGTGCTTCTTAATTTCCTCCAAATCTTGGGCTGGCATCCTATACGGTCTCTTAGATATCGGCCCAGTGCCTGGCAGTAGTTCAATCAGAAACTCAATGTCTCTATCCGATGGCATGCCTGGCAATTCTTCCGGAAACACATCGGGGAAATCCCTTACCACTGGTACTTCCTCCTGCACAACTCCTGATAAGGAATTTACATGTGCCCTTCTCGGCTCATGCCGTGATACATACTTGATTCTCCTTCCTTCTGGTGTCGTAAGCAAAATTGTCTTACTGGCGCAATCGATATTTCCTCCATACATCGACAACCAATCCATACCAAGAATTACATACAAACCATGGGATTCCAATATGATTAAATCCGTTGGGAGAACATGCCTCCCTATACTTAATGGCACTTGAAAACATCCTTGACTTGCCGTATACTCCGCTCCCGGTGAGCTTACTAGCATGGGTGTCTTAAGAGTTCTAGTGGGCAGGCCAAACTTATCCACAAATCCCCCTGATATGTATGAATGCGATGCACCAGTATCAAAAAGAACAACTGCAGTAAAGGTCTTAACCAAAAATTTACCTATTACTGCATCTGGCTGAGCTTCAACCTCCTCCACAGTAACGTGGTTCACTTGTCCTCTGTTGAAAGGGTTCGGCTTCTTTCCTGAGCTTCCATTACCATTTCCATTTTGGCCTTCTGGACAATCATTCGCATAATGCCCAGTCTTGCGGCACTTAAAGCAAGTGATGTGGCTCAGGTCTACCTTGGATGGTGTTGACGGGTTGGTGCGGTTCTGTCCATTGCTTCCTCCATTCCCATTCCCATTCTTGGTGCCATTATGGTTGTGCGAGCTACCTCCTCCATGGGTATGCTGAAATTTTCCTCATGTCTTCGGTGTAAAGCGAAGTTTCTACTGAGCTCCAGAGTTATTCTTCCCCTGTCCATACTTCCTCTTGCGATAGTCAATCTGCTGCTGCTTCCCTTCAATCATAAGAGCGCGATCTACCAACTCCTGGTAGTTGTTGAAAGTGGCTACCATCAACTGCATGCTCAGCTCATCATTCAGTCCTTCTAGAAACTTCTCCTGCTTAGCTGCGTCCGTAGCAACGTCATCTGGGGCATAACGTGCTAGCTTACTAAAATCATCCACATACTGGCCAACTGTCCGTCCTCCTTGGTGCAAGTTGCGAAACTCACGCTTCTTCATGGCCATAGCTCCTGCTGAAACATGGGTAGTACGGAAAGCTTGCTGAAACTGATCCCATGTGACAGTGTCTACAGGGTAAGTGGCTGTAAAATTCTCCCACCATGCTGCTGCGGGTCCTTCAAGCTGATGCGCGGCAAATTTCACCCTTTCTCCATCTGTACATCCTGCAGTGGTCAACTCCCTCCCTATCTTATGGAGCCAATCATCTGCAACAATCGTCTCAGTGCTACTGGAAAACACCGGCGGATTCAACCTTAAGAAACGGGTCAAATGGTCAACAGGTGGTGGTGGTGGTGGTGGGTTGTTGTTGTTGTTTTTGTTGCCTTGGTTCTGTACCAATGTCTGAATTAAGGTATTCTGCTGCTGAATCAACTGAGTGATCTCTGGCGGGAAAACAAATCCGGGGTCGCGTCTCGGAGGCATCTAAGGGTTTAAAGAAAAGGCGAGAGTTAAGAATAGAATGATGTCTAGGGAGAAA
The DNA here is from genome assembly GCF_018294505.1 of Triticum aestivum. Lineage (NCBI taxonomy): Eukaryota > Viridiplantae > Streptophyta > Magnoliopsida > Poales > Poaceae > Triticum > Triticum aestivum. Next base: position 393,163,086 of record NC_057798.1, on the reverse strand, counting down.
ACACTACCCATATGCACATGAGACAAATCACACCATATCACTCCAATCAATTCAAACAAGGGCATACAGCGGTCTATCTATCGTTACAAAGTGCTGGAACTAAAACTAATTTAAAATAGGGGAAATCTACTACTGTTATGGTGGTCAACTAGAAAAACTGCTCGGATGAAGACTCCATGATATCTGCTCCAGCTTCATCTTCGAAATCATCATCACTGGGATCGGAATCTGTGTCGTCGATGATGATGTAGTTCTCTGGACAGGTGCAATCTTCATCTTCTCCTCCGGGTGCTGAATTTCCCATGAGTTCTTCAATCTTCTCCTTAAGATCGCCGTTTTGTCCCACTAGAGCTACAATATCCTCCATGTAGTCCTTGCGAGTGGCCTTCAGTTCTCCTTCTAGTTCGATAATCTTGGCTTTTGCTGTCTTCAACTCCATCATGTCTGCGCACATCTGGTTATCCTGGCGTCGAATGTGCTGATTTAGCTCCTGGATGAAAGCTACAATGGATCGGTCCTTCTTAGTGCCAACTATCTCCCATTGTTCATCTCGGCGCCCGCAAATCTGGTAGATAGTATCCTTGAGGTCTTCTTTGTAAACTTCTCCAATGCGCCCCATGGTTATGTGAGCTGCCATGCTCTTTCCCAGACTCCAGGTTGGTGCATTGAAAACACACTCTATGGGCTCCGTGATTGGTGCAAACGTCCTTCCGGGAACTTGAGCTTGAATCTTCCAGCGCTCTTCTTCGGGTAAAGTGGAATTCTAGGTCCCGGTGAAGCTTGGTATTCCTATGTTCAGGTACTTAGTGACTTCCTTCAGGTGTCGTCTGAAGGGTGTATCTTCATCCAGCTGGGTGAACTTGATCCTCTCTTCCGTCATCCTAAAAGAGTAGAAAAGATGAGGAGTTAGAAATGATAAGAGAGAGTAGTGATATAGGGCTTTAGCTTAATGGTCGTGTCCTACAATCAGCATGTGCTTTGATACCATCTTTGTAGCGACCAGACCTCAAACAGTCTGATCTCTGTTCTCAGTGTCATCCCTGGATCAATAATGCTGACACCACACAGTACTCGGAGGATTTATAACAGAGTAGCAATCACACACTTATTACAATCGAATGTCTCAAGAGAGAACTTAATAAAATAAATATGGCTTAAGGCCATCTAATACGATAACAGCGGAAGGCTTGGAAGAATAAGCGAGTCCATCAACTCCAACGGCATCACTGAGTATAGAACCACGACCTAAGCACCTTACTCGTCGTCTAAAAAGTCTGCAACATGAAATGTTGCAGCCCGAAAATGGGTCAGCACATGGAATATGCTGGCAATGTAACACATAGAGAATAATGGAATAATAAGCCTATACTACATGCATATATGGCTGGTGGAAAGCTCTATGGTTACAGTTTTGCATAAAGCCAATTTTTCCCTACTGCAAAGGAATAAATTTGTTTAACTATCATGGTGGTTGTGAAACATTGGGAATGGTTGACAACATTCTCAATCTCAATTAAAAGTACTCATTAAAAACCCAACAGTATTAATTAGAAGTAACATGATGAGATTCACATGATATCCAAGTACTAGATACTCAAAATGTCCATAACCGGGGACACGGCTAACCATGATTAGTTTATACACTCTGCAGAGGTTTGCGCACTTTTCCCCACAAGACTCGATCTCCTCTGTTGGATTTCTCGCACTACATGATGTTTGAGAAACGGATGACCGAGACATAGTCTTTCAGAAGCACTAGCACCTTACATGTGGGTAGACCGGTACACCTACTTTCCCCTACATCTGCTAGTCTACCCGTAAGAGTTCGCACAACTTAATCAACTATGCCAGAGCCCATAATGGCTTGTGGCTGCACACGGAAGTTTCTAGTTTGAATAATCTCATGATCCCTTTGAGCCTGGGTGGCGGTCCGAAGAAATACAGGCAAGTCCAAATAGAAACCAGGTGCCTCAATCCACCCAGATGTGTGTTTTAGTTGCCACCTTAAATAAACCATAAAATAACAATCTCACATCTGTCATGGATACACTCACCCAATCCACGTCTACTAGCATAGCATAGCATAATAAGCAAACGTAGAAGTAACTCCCAAGGGTTTGATAATAAAACAAATAATAGGTACTACCTCAATCTACTTCCCAAAACCCACAATTTAATTAGATCCTAATCATGCAATGTTTGAGGATAGATCTAATGCATAAAAACTGGGTAGTAGAAAAGGTATGATCAACGTGTTACTTGCCTTGCTGATGATCCGCGAAACCTAGAGACTCGAAGTAACAGGCGGCGCACTCCGGGTATTCTATCGCAGACAAACAAACAAGCATATAATAAGTACTCATCTAATGCACAGGTAAAACTCAAATAGATCTAACCAGATAGCTCAACTTAAGAACTCCGGTTTGCAAAAAGAATCAAATCCAACAAAGCAACGAAAAACAAATGGCGGAAGAAAACAGCTCCATTTTACTAATCTGGATCTAAGTCAAATTTTACAGAAGCAAAAACTTGTTTAAGTAGGTTATTCGGAAAGAGGGTTTCGAGATGAAACTCCAGGCGCTTGAATCGCCTGATTCCGATAAACGAGCGAAAAGTTGTACTAAAACGAAAATCGGATCAGGAATCGCGATCAGAAAAATCGCAGATTAAATCCGAGAAAAAGAAAAACGACGAACGGTCCGTTCGTTAACTAAACTAATCTGACGAACGCGTTTGTTAAAAACAAACGAACGAACGAACGTTCGGTTTTTAACCTAAACCGAAAAAAACCGAAACTAATAGAAAAAACGAAACTAAAAAAAACGAAAAAAATTGAAGAAAACCTCCTGGTTTTTAGAAAAAAACCGGCGGCACAGTTTCCGAGGCGGCGACGAACCTCGTCCGGCGGGATCCGGCGACGGCGGGGCGGCGGGGTCCGGCGGGCGGCGGCGGGGTTTGGCGGCGGCGAGATCCGGCGCGGGCGGCGGCGGCTGGCGGCGGGGTCGGGCGCGGCCTAGGGTTTGGGGCGCTGGGGGGCGGCGGCTGGGCCTCGGGATGGCTCCCCCCGGCTTATAAAGCCCTGCGGGCCAGGAGTCCTAGGCGGACACGGCCTGTAGGTCGGTGGCGCTCTTTTTTTTCAAATAATTACGCGCAGAAAAATAAAAGAAATACTAAACGGACTCCAAAAATCCCGAAATAAAATTTCCCCGGCTTCTAAAATCAAGCCGGACAAGATGAACTTTTATTTCGGGCCTAAATGCAATTTTGAAAAACGCGCATTTTTCCTAAATTCAAATAAAAAGGCGAAAAACTCCAAAATAAAATCTTATTTGATTTTTTTTAAATCCTCATTATTTCTTTATTTTGGGAAAGTCATTTTATTCCCTCTCTCATATTTAGATAGAAGAAATAATTGAAGATAAAATAATTAAAATCAAATGATCCTATTTTCAAAATTTGAGAAAACTCAAAATATGAAAATAACAAAATCCCCAACTCTCTCCGTGGGTCCTTGAGTTGTGTAGAATTTCTAGGACCGAGAAAAAATGCAACGAAAAATATGATATGCAATGATGCTCTATGTATAACATTCCAAATTGAAAATTTGGGATGTTACACAACCACCCTCTCCTCGCCCGAAATCGCTCTGGGCAAATATCGGTGAGATGCGAGATTACCATCCTATCCCCAACCGATGAGATGTCCAAATTTTAAACGGGGGCTAAGTTCGTAACTTTCCCATATTTCAGACAGGCGCGTCCCAAAAACATGGTTCCCCGTACCTCTCCCTCCATGTTCCCATTCATACACCGTCCGCGCTAGAACACCATCCCCACACCAGCGTCCTCCATCCACCACCCCATCCATCACCGCCGTCCTCCACCATGCCGGAGTGCCTACCAAGACTGCGTCATCCACTGCTAGAGATGGACGTTTCTCATCCATGGCGACGGACCAAGAGCCTTGCATCGCGTCCTCTCGCTTCATCGGCGTCGTCGTCCTCTTTGCCGGGGCCGCTCACAACGGGACTTATCCCCCGATGCACCCGTCTACCATCGCAGATATGCTTCAACGCCACCGACAGCCATCGCACCCCCGATGCCTACACGGCGCTGCAAGAGAGGTGGTACTTCATATCTTCTCAACTTCTTGATCTCAACCAGAAAATAGATCGTAACTTGGTTACTCTACTTTCTTTTCAGCTCTTAGAATTTAGTTCTTAGTTTGAAGCAAACAATGGATGCTAAATATCATTTCTCCGGTTTGCAGCTTCAAATCTGCCATGGCAAAGTCATAATACGGTTTAATTGATCATGCTTAGGGTTTAATTGATCATGTTGGTTCCTTGGTGGTTTCTTTAATAGAAATCGGAGGGGAAACCCTCTTTTGCTAAAAAAATATGCTTAGAGTTTCCCCCTTTTATGATCACTATATGATCAAAACACGTGCTTCATGTCATAATAGCACTGCTCCACCCATCAAGCTAAACAAGCTTAGTTGTTCAAATACGAATCTGGTACTATTAAAACAGATTCGTTTAATTGATCAGCCAAATGTTCCTAATTTAGTTTCGAAAATGCATGTTCGTCGCTCGGGTGTGTATCTCTACAGGGTGCCCATGGTGGGCCGTGGCCCACCCTAGGATTTTGGGTCATCCCAGACCCTGATTCCCCTCTGTTCTGCTGCGCGCTTCCGATCTCTACTCGCCCCAGCCACCTGCCTCGCCGGCGACTTGCCGTCCCCAGACGGCATGACTCTAGGAGGAGATGCCGGACTAACAGGAGGTCAGGAGCCACTCGCCCAGCAGCGTCACCGCTGCCCGGGCGCGCCATCGTGCCTACCTTCCCAGTCCGTTCAGGGCTCAAGCGTGCAACACCCACTAAGCCAACCCGATTTATCCTGAGATACGTCCTCAACACTCAGCAACCACTCCTCATGACCCATTTAATAATTGGTTCATTACTCATTAGGCATGACTGTCATTAGGGTTTGTTGTGTGCTGAGTGCTACCTACACTTAACGGTTTAGATGTATTTCAGTAATCTTTAGTACCTGTAAAGTTCACAGGGTTTCAAAATTCCGACCCTAGGAACAGACACTAGTCATTTTGGATTGTTGGTCATAGTGACATTGACCCAGATTACTACTGCAGCCAGGTTTGTTGAAAATTTTACTTGTCTTTCTTACTCATTCGATATAATATCCAATTATTCACGTCGACTAGTTGCAAACAATAAGTGCTAGACAAACTTCTTGATTCAGATTTTGGACGGTCTCTTACTGCAGTTACTATTCTGCATACTTGTCCTAGGAAGCTCACAAGTAAATGATTGATTCACTACATCTATGCTTGCCTTGTCATATTTGTTGTCAATATTCTTTTAGGGTGGACCACCCTGTTTCAAAATACTAGAACCATAGACATGAGTGAATAGTATTTCTCTGTGTGATCTCTTCCATCATGTGTGGGCAACGAACACTGCATTGTATAGAAAGAGTGTGTCATCTCCAACTTTTACATAGGCTTTGATCTTTTAGATGGAATACAATCTGCCTACTTGCTTTGTGTCGCACTACCAACACTCCACCCTTGAAGCTAAACATTATGCCACTCATAATTCCTTAGTTTATTTGTTCAAATATAAATTTGATATGATTCTAATGTTCCTACTTCAGTTTTGAAATGTGTGTCTGCCTGTTATAGAGACATAAGGGGTTTGTATTTCTGTGTGTGGTCTGGTCAGCACGGTTGGGGGGTGAACTTTGCATATGCAGGGGTTTATAGGGTGACACTCTTCGAGTTGAATCCGCAATGCATTCCATAGATAATGTGACTACTTTTTATGTTTTCATGAATCTCAGATTCTGAACAGCATCATAATGATTATGAGCTTGCGCGCATGAAAAGAATAAAGCAGAACAATGCCATGGTTGTCAAACTTGGCATTAAGGGACTGAAATCAAGTATGCATGCAATGCAATGCAAACGCTCTCCACCTACAGATTAATGCTCAGAATATGATCCTAACAGTGATTCTGAGCTAGAGGGAGACATAAGTCAATGTAGCTCCCTAGTGGAGGAGTCAGAGGTAGATGCCTTATCTTATTCACCCATCAAGGTGCTTGCTCTAACTTTCCAAGGTTATATTGGTCACACTTATCTTGCAACTGATGCTTTGCATTGCTTCTACTTTATTGCACTGCCATTAGCTTAGTTTACACATCGTGTATGTGAATACGCCCTGCCTATCCATTTTTAGTACATATTCCATCTGTCATCATACCATATTTATCCATTCAAATGATGTTCTTGTGTATCAGACGTTCAAAAGGAAGAGGGCGATTGCTGATCGCGGAGGAGCACAAGCAAAGTATTTGGAAAAGGTAGTGGCACCTGATAAATCAAATAGCCCATTAGGTGTAGTTGCAATATCACCTGATCCACAAAACATCCCAACTCTAGCAGACTCTAGCCCTACTACACTGGTCATTTCTGATGCCCCAACTTAGCAGACCCCAACTGCAGCAAACAGTATGATGATGCCAGTTGATATAGCACCAACTCTACGACGCAAAAACCCCATTCCAGCAAAGAGTACACCAAATCCAGTTGCCAAATCCCTTTTCGAACCAGAGAGAGCCCCAATTGCGGCAAATAGGACCCCTGTTCCATTTCTTCCCAGTTTAGAAGATGAAGCTTATATTGTTGTCAGGAACTTTGTGCGCATCTTTCCTTCATGGAAGATTATACCGCAGACACAGAACAATTTCCAGTCTTCCTCTGCAACTTACGCATAAGTAATGTACTAATGTTATTCATGGTCATTACTGCATATGTTTCTGCTAACAGAAGACACAAGATTTCATTCTTTTAAATAGGCAAGGACCAAACTGGATTGTGAAGACGAGCAAGGGTTGGTTGCGCTTTTCAAGCACTCGTTGATGAAGTATCATTCCTACTTGAGGCAAGCACACTTCGATGGCAAACCTCTAAACGAAATTTCTGTAAAGTCTCCGGTGCTACATTTATCCGACGGTGACTGGAATAATATTGTTACACATTGGTCTCGTCTGCAGCGTAAGGTACTGTCTATGAGATCACATCACAATTTGAACTACATTTCTGCATTTTCCTTAACGTCTCACTTATACGAAAACTGTTAGCAGAAGAACAGTCATTCTCAAGGGACCATAGAATCTCGCAACTATACTGCACACTGCATTGCTCTTGTGAGTACCTCTTGCCCTGTATGACCATACTTACTTTCATAGCTGTTTGATTATGTACCATCACTACACATGTTAGCCTTGTTATCATCCATTTGGTGGACATTATAAGATCCGCATGGACTCTTACATAAATTTAAAATCAACCCAATGCTTTTGAAGAGGTTTAGCTTTGCAGTCCTCTTGTAAGGACTGAACGTCATCTATCACTTTACTTACATTAATAGCTACTCCCTCCGTCCCATAATATAAGAACGTTTTGTATAGTACACCCGTGTTTAAAACACTCTTGTATTATGGGAAGAGGGACTGGTTCATTGTGTAGCATTCTGCAGCTTATCTCCCTCACCCACCATTTACTAAAAAAGATTAGATCTATATTTAATCTTACCAGAAAGTAGAATACACAGACAATGCCAGTGCAGAAGTATAGCCCATTGCTCTTGTCAGTACATTTTGTCCTGTAATGCCTGTACTTCCAGGGATTGGTAGTTGATTATGTAGCATCAATCTACATCTTATCTTCATTATCCTCTATCCCTTCCAGTATTATCATATCTATAATTACTCTCTACAAAATGTAGAGTACAAGCAATGCTTATGAAGAAGATTCTGTGCTGAAATTCTTGAGTTATCCTTCCCTTGACATGGAGAAGGGCATTATAAAGCCGGTGTTAACTGTTAATGTAAGTCAGTCCTTCTAAAGCCTTTATACTCAACTGTTGTTTAATTTGCTCATACTCCCTATCGTTTACTGCTGTTTAGTTTGCTGTTTCTATCAAAATGCATGTTCGCAAGAGCCGTAAGTTCTAAATTTTACTTGTAAAATCAAATTCCTTATTCATACCATGCACATTACTCAATACTCCCTATATGTATGCTTGTTTTTGTGGATCTATAATCCAGTGTGTGGTGAAGCAGCCCACATTTGCACCTTATAACCTCCTGTTTTATCTTACTGATGTGGCTGATGATATGAACAACATGCCATGCACATTAACCAAAATAGAGACAATGATTGTCTTTGCCCTTCATCTATGCTTGTTATGTTGACATGGTAATCCAGTAGTGTGGTGAATCTCCCTGCATTATAAACAATGCCAAATTATGCTATTGATATTTTGAACTTACTCTTTATTTTCTAATTTGAAATTGGATGGAATTGACAACACAGTTCATCTTTGTTTATACACGTGCAAAACCTGTTGAGGGAGTCCCGGATTAGGGGGTGTCCGGATAGCCGAACTATCACCTTTGGCCGGACTCCTGGACTATGAAGATACAAGATTGAAGACTTCGTCCCGCGTCCGAATGGGACTTTCCTTGGCGTGGAAGGCAAGCTTGGCGATACGGATATGTAGATCTCCTACCATTGTAACCGACTCTATGTAACCCTAACCCTCTTCGGTGCCTATATAAACCGGAGGGTTTTAGTCTGTAGGACGAACAACAATCATACCATAGGCTAGCTTCTAGGGTTTAGCCTCTATGATCTCGTGGTAGATCTACTCTTGTACTACCCATATCATCAATATTAATCAAGCAGGAGTAGGGTTTTACCTCCATCGAGAGGGCCCGAACCTGGGTAAAAACATCGTGTCCCTTGTCTCCTGTTACCATCCGCCTAGACGCATAGTTCGGGACCCCCTACCCGAGATCCGCCGGTTTTGACACCGACATTGGTGCTTTCATTGAGAGTTCCTCTGTGCCGTCGCCATCAGGAAGGATGCCTCATACCTTCTTTAAAGATGACACTGTTGCTAAAGGAGCTTTTCTCCGGCTAGGAGGTTTTCTTATGACCGCCTGTTCGGCCACCGCGCCGATGATGACTTCTAGGGTCATCGAAAGCAATCTTCATGTTAACTCGGAACTCGCCGAGCAGTTAGATCCGACGGAGCTCTCTTCCTTAAACGAGCTCTTGGATCGCATCGCCGCCCTGCGAGTCGCTACAAACTACGATCAGATGGGGCCTAAATCCGATCTGAGAGAGATCAACTCTCCCCAGGTTACCCACCATGTTGCTGTGGTTGAGGGACAATACAGCGACCCTTTCTCTATTTTAAGGACTAGCTATGTCCGGATTCCCGATCCCTCCATGCCGGATTCCCGCGGAGGGGAGGAGATCACTCAAGCCCTGAACCTAAAGTCAGGCAGCGGGCTAGATTCATTGGACAACATCCAAGAACCCAAGCTTCCAAGTTCGGAAACTTCTTGGCCCCTGAGTCTTAGATTGGACGGGGTTCCGAATTTAATTCCACCCGCTGACCCAAACATAAGCGATCTATCACGTTCCAAGTGGCCTCGTTCAGCAGCAGATATCACGCTCTATTAGGGCGAGAGGCATTCACAATTTTTCAAGCTATACCCCATTACGGGTACATGAAGCTCAAAATGCCCGGGCCCAACGGAATCATCACTCTTGCTAGTGACCCGGACATAGCACTCCGCGCCGAAAATAAGACAGCCGCACTAGCCCTTGAGGCACTATCCGAAGCCCTAGCGGCCAAGGAACTCACTGCGCTGCGCTCCACGGTGAATAGGGACGATGTGATACTCGATAAGAGATCAAAGTCCACCTCCTTTAAACCAGCGGACGAAATAGTCAAATTCCAAGTCCATCCAACGGACCCTACAAAAACGGCCTCCATCGGGGCACAATTAAACCCTGATGTAGACGCTTCACTACGAGATATCCTACGTGAAAATTGGGACATTTTTGCCTGGCACCCTTCAGACATGCCAGGAATCCCACACCGGCTGGTCGAGCACAGCCTAAACATCCTAAAAGGATTCAAGCCAGTCAAACAGGCTCTTCGGCATTTCCCCGAACCCAAGAGACAGGCCATGGGAGAGGAGCTAGCCAAATTATTGGAGGCCGGATTCATCAGAGATATAAAACATCTACACTGGCTAGCAAACCTGGTGATGGTACCAAAGAAGGACAAATCCTGGCGCATATGCGTCGATTTTAAGGACCTCAACAAGGCTTGCCCAAAGGATCCCTTCCCACTCCCCTGCATCTATCAAATTGTCGACACTACCGCAGGACACGATTCATTGTGTTTCTTCGATGCATACTCCGGCTACCACCAAATTAAGATGGCAGAGCCCGACCAGGCCGCAACGGCATTCATCACCCCATATGGCCCATTCTGCTTCAACACAATTCCCTTTGGGCTCAAAAACGCTGGCGCAACATATCAGCGCATGATTCAGACATGTCTGGCAAACCAGATTGGCAAAACAGTGGAGGCATACGTAGACGATGTGGTCGTCAAAACCAAGCACGTCAAAACTCTAGTAGACGATTTGAGGCTCACGTTCGATAATCTCCGAACATATGACATTAAGCTTAACCTGGAAAAAATGTGTTTTCGGCGTACCAGCCAGAAAGCTCTTGGGCTTCATTGTATCCGGTAGAGGAATTGAAGCAAACCCAGCCAAGATCCGAGCTCTATCACAATTGGATACCCCAAAGGACCTCAAACAAATACAAAAATTGACGGGATGCCTGGCGGCTTTAAGCCGCTTTATCTCCCGTTTAGGAGAAAAGGCATTACCCCTTTATCGCCTCCTCTGACGCACCGAACACTTCGAGTGGACGGATGCCGCCACGGCCGGACTCGAAGAAATAAAAGCCATATTGGCAACAAACCCGGTCCTGGCCGCGCCCAACACAGGCGAACCAATGCTATTATATATCGCGGCAACTCATCAAGTTGTGATCACGGCGCTCGTTGTCGAACGAGAAACGGACAGACACAAGTTCCCCCTTCAAAAACCAGTTTACTACGTGTCCACTATCCTAACTCCATGCAAGTCACGGTACCCGCATTATCAAAAGATAGCGTACGCGGTGTTCATGGCATCCCGAAAGCTACGACACTACTTTCAAGAGTGTTCGACAACAGTAGCCTCCGAAGTACCTCTTAATGACATTATAAACAATCGCGACGCGACGGGCTGGATTGCCAAATGGGCCATTGAGCTCCTCCCGTTTGACATAACCTATAAGCCACGGTGAGCTATTAAGTTGCAAGTTTTGGCCGACTTCGTCGCCGAATGGACTGAAGTCGAACTCCCTAAAGAGTACAGCGCATATTCCAACTGGATCATGCACTTCGACGGCTCCAAATTGTTGGCTGGTCTGGGGGCTGGCGCCATTCTGGCGTCCCCAACCGGAGATACGGTTCAATACGTACTCCAGATAATGTATACGGACTCCAACAACGCAGCCGAATACGAGGCCCTTCTACATGGCCTCCGGATGGCAGTCTCCATGGGCATTCAATGCCTAGAGGTGCGCGGGGATTCCAACCTCGTGATATCCCAAATAAGTGGAGACTTCGATGCCAAGGATCCTAAAATGATAGCTTATCGCAACGCCGTCCTAAAAATGTCAGCTCGGTTTGAGGGGCTCGAATTTCACCATATAGCCCGGGATAACAACCAGGCAGCAGACGTATTGGCACGCATTGGCGCAAAGCGCGATGCCGTCCCTCCCAACATCTTCCTAGAGAGGCTGTTCAAGCCATCCGTACTATGGGAGGGGGAATCCGGAAATAACAACCCAGACCCAACCGCACTGCCCGACACCGAACATTCTGACACAATCAGTGGTTCTGCCAACGAAGTAATATCCCCAGCCCACGTAATAATGGCAGTCATTGCCCCGTGGACGGAACCATTCCTAGCCTACCTAACCAGGTAGGAACTTCTCGAGGACCAAAACGAGGCCCGCTGCATAGTGCGGCGATCTAAAGCCTATAAGGTCCATGAGGGAGAGCTTTACAAGAAAAGCACAACCGGAGTCCTTCAAAGGTGTATCTCCGAAGAGGAAGGGCGGAATCTTCTGGCCGAAATTCATGCCGGACTCGGCGGGCACCACGCCGCAGCCCAGGCCCTTGTAGGCAAGGCCTTCCGTACATGATTTTATTGGACGACGGCCCGGGCAGATGCTCAGGACTTAGTCCAACGATGCGTCGGTTGCCAGCTCTTTGCTAATCAAAGCCACATGCCACCCAGCGCCCTCAAAACTATACCCATAACCTGGCCCTTCGCGGTCTAGGGGCTTGACATGGTTGGACCTCTTAAAGGAGGAACCCACAAGAAAAAATACCTACTGGTCATGGTGCATAAATTCACCAAATGGATAGAGGCCAAACCTGTTAAGACGGCCGAATCTGGACCAGTGATAGACTTCATATCAGGGGTCGTACACCGTTACGGCGTCCGCCATAGCATCATCACTGATAACGGCACGAACTTTACATCCGACGAGGTCAAACTCTGGTGCAAAAACATGGGCATCAAGCTCGACTATGCTTCAGTCTATCACCCTCCAACTAACGGTCAAGTCGAGCGAGCAAATGGTCTAATCATGAGCGGCATCAAACCCAGATTAGTGCGGTCCCTCAAGGAATCTAACACGCACTAGGTAGAGGAGCTCGACTCCGTACTCTGGGGGCTGCGGACCACTCCGAATCGCACCACCGGATTTACACCATTCTTTATGGTATACAACGCAGAGGCAACTCTGCCCTACTGAAAGGATCGATATGGTTGACTAGAGGGGGGGGGGTGAATAGGCAACTAACAATTTTTGGACTTTTCTTAGTCAAATTAAACTTTGCAACAAAATAGGTTGTCTAGATGTGCAACTAAGTGAGCAACCTATATGATGCAATGACAACTAGCACACAAGCAAGCAAAGGATGTAAAACAAATAGACTTGCAAAAGTAAAGGCACGAGATAACCAAGAGTGGAGCCGGTGGAGACGAGGATGTGTTACCGAAGTTCCTTCCTTTTAAAGGGAAGTACGTCTCTGTTGGAGCGGTGTGGAGGCACAATGCTCCCCAAGAAGCCACTAGGGCCACCGTGTTCTCCTCACGCCCTCACACAATGTGAGATGCCGTGATTCCACTATTGGTGCCCTTGAAGGCGGCGACCGAACCTTTACAAGCAAGGTTGGGGCAAACTCCACAACAACCGTAGGCTCCCAACAACAACAACAACAACACGAAGCTTCACCACAATGGAGTATGGCTTCGAGGTGACCTCAACCGTCTAGGGTGCTCAACACCCAAGAGTAACAAGATCCGCAAGGGATAAGTGGGGGGAATCAAATTTCTCTTGGTGGAAGTGTAGATCTGGGCCTTCTCAACCAATCCCGAGCAAATCAACAAGTTTGATTGGCTAGGGAGAGAGATCGAGCGAAAATGGAGCTTGGAGCAACAATGGAGCTTTGGGGGAAAGAGGTAGGTCAACTAGGAGGAAGAAGACCCCTTTATATAGTGGGGGAACACATCCAACCGTTACCCCACTAAGCAGCCCCGCACAGGGCGGTACTACCGCTAGGGAAGGGCAGTACTACCGCTGAGAGCGGTACTACCGCTCCCTTCCTAGCGGTACTACCGCGCTGAAGAGGGAGTCAGGCCACTGGCCCCATAGCGGTACTACCGCGGGAGAGGAGCGGTACTATCGCTTCTACTGCCGCTTCTAGTGCCGCAAAACTCGACACGAGAAAACATCGTCTCGAATCGAGGCAGTAGTAGGCGCAGTACTACAGTGGTACTATAGCCGAAACCCGCGGGCGGTACTACCGCTCTACGGAGCGGTACTACCACTGAGAGCGGTACTACCGCTCTGTGGAGCGGTACTACCGCTAGGGGGCTTCGGTGGTACTACCGCTGTAGATCGCGGTACTACCGCTGGCACAGGGCGAAGCAGGTATGGAAGAGAAGTGCAGCTCCAAAGATGCGATAGGAAGACGGCGGGTGTGATAAGGATGTGTACGTGTTGATTCCACCCAAGTCTTACCAAAACGGATCCCCTCTTAATAGTATGGTGACTCCTATGAGACTAGTCCACCAACACGAAACGCAGGAGCTACACCGTCTTGAATAAAAACACCGAGAGGAGGAAAACGTCTCGTGCCAATGGATGATTCTCTGAAAGAACTTAACGCACACGATTAGACCGCAAAAGCATTGTCATCAATCACCAAAACCACTAGGGAATAAATATGCGCTTACAATCTCCCCCTTTTTGGTGGATTGATGACAATACGGGATTTGCATAAACACGATATAGTAAGCATACAAACCCGACGGTCCTAACATGTAGATGGGCTCCCCCTCGATGTGTGCTATTTAGATAAGTGCTTTGGACTGCACAGCACACATACTCGGATCAAAGCTCCCCCTACATTTTAGAGACCAATAATCTAAGCATGGTGTATGAGAGCAGCATAGATGATATAACAAGAGAAGCACGCAACTCATGAGCTAGATAGACATAGATAATGATACTGAAAGGTAAGGTAGCATATGTCTCACACCATATGATTCGAACTTAAGTCTCACTCGAACTTAGGTCTCACAGACAAACCAACCAAAGCAAATGCGAGGAAAACACGAACAAGACACAACCACGAACAAGACACGAAGACACAACTCGCAAATCCCTAAACTCTCTCCCCCTTTGGCACCGAGACACCAAAAAGGAGAGGGAGTGCTGCTACCGCTCCAGGTGAGAGCAAAAGAGGGACACACGCATCAGATCTCAGAGGGGTCATCAGCGCCACCATCGTCAGCCGGGAAGTGCTCAGCATCAGAATCAGTCCAAGGGCAGTGCTGCTGAATCCACTCCTCCTCCTCGGTGAGCTGATCCTCAGAGCCACTAATCACAATAGCACCCATCTGACGCATGAGCTCCTTGTGGCGACCGCGGGCCTTCTTCTCAGCCACGTGAGCCATGTACTGACCGTGAGACTCCATGCAGAAGAGCTTCTTTACCTTGGCCTTGAGCTTCTTGGCCCAAGATGGCTCTGTCCCAGAGGGCACGTAGTCATCATCCTCATCCTCAGCCTCAGCACCAAACTCCTCCTCAGTCTCCATGGCAGCAGCAGATGACGGAACACCAGTCCTAGGGGCCTGAGTGCCCCAGTTATCCTTCTTCCTCAGACGCTTGACATCGTGAGAGACCAAATCGCCAATCTCCAGTGCCGCCTTGGGATAGACACGATCCCAGGCCTTCTCAATGAGCAGCATAATGAACGGACCATAGATCGGGCACTTGCGCTCGGAGATAGCAGAAACCAACTCAGCCCACATAACATGAGAGACATCCAAAGACTCCCCGGTGGGATTGTCCTTCTCACGCTGGCAGAAAAGAAGCATGTCCACGAGATAAGAATGAACCTGGTCCAGATTCCCAATGCGAGGGAAAAGAGTCTCTCTGAAGATGCGGTGCAGGATATCCAGATAGGCAGGCATCTCATAGGTTTCCTTGTGTGTCTCAGAGTTGATCTTCAGAGTGCAGTATGGCCAGAGAGCTTGCTTGTGAGTGCAATGGGCGCGGGCGTGGGGGCGAAAGCCAACCGGAGACTCAAGACCTAGATCTTCCACCCCAAGCAACTCCATGAAAGCTTTCCACGTGACAGAAAGCAACTTGCCATTTGTCATCCAAGTCAGTGTCCTGTCCTCATCAGTCCCTAGGTGAACCGTGGCATAGAATTGGGCCACAATATCAGCATCGTAGTCCTTGTTGAATTGCATGATCCTGAGAATGTTCAGTTGAGTGCACATCTGAAGTGCTTCACCAAAGTAGTCGGGATCGCTCTCCATATGCGCGGTGTCGATGGAGTGCACGTTGACATAGAGATTCTTCTTGGCTTTGAGAACATCAAAGAAGATGGCAAACTGGAATCTGTTCCAGAACGGACGGTTGACCAAAGTGGGATCTTGGTCGTTCTCATACGGGTTGCGGCGGCGCCTTGCCCAGAACTCTTTGGGAGGCATTTCAGGCACGGTTTTGGTTGCCTTTGGCTTGACCCCAGCTTTCTTCGGGAGTTGAGGTGGAGGTGGATGTGGAGCACTTGAGGATCCTCCGGCAGGCTCGGTGGTGCGGTAGCGCTTGGACGAGGCACGTCCGGGATTGACACGACGAGCCTGATGCTCAGGGACCTCATCACCTGGAACCACACACAAGAACACGCAAACAACCAGAAAACATGAGCATAAGACACCAAACACGAGCAAAAAGATCACTGAAAGGTAGAAGTAGAGTGGAAGTTGGTAGAGAGCGGTAGTACCGCGACCGGATAGCGGTAGTACCGCCACGAGCGGTAGTACCGCTCCACAGGGAGCGGTAGTACCGCTCCAAGCGGTAGTACCGCCCTGGAAGGGCGGTAGTACCGCTCGGGGCGGGGAAACAGCAGTTTCCTACTACCGTGGTCAGATCCGGCACTACCGTCCTACCAAATTCAAAAATACTCCAACCAAACATCAATCCAAACTGCCTAGAAGCATTCTCCACCCTACTCAAGCCTAGATTTGGCCAAAAATCTGAGGATGCAACTGCTACTGCCCCTAGATGCTAGATTGGAAACCTAGACAAAAGGAACAAGAGAACGGGGGCAATACCGGCATCCATGGCAAGAGGACAAGGTGGGGATCGACTCCACCGAAGGGAATGGAGAGGGATGGCCCGGAGAGGGAGATCCGCCGGAGCCCTCCCGCGCTGCCAGTTGCTGGAGAGAGAGGAACAGGCGAGGGGGCGAGCGAATGGGTATGGGGGAGAAGAAACTCCCCCTGCCCCCGATATAACCCCCACTCGCGCCTCTCAGCGGTAGTACCGCGCTGGAGGGTGGTAGTACCGCTTGAAGCGGTAGTACCGCTCGCCAGCGGCGGTAGTACCGCCAGCCACCGAAAACTGCTTCTAGACTAAAACCAACAAACGGGAAGAGCGGGAAGGCACAGACAAGGAGAAAAAGAGACAAACCAACAAGATGACACACACGAAACAACGAACCGGAACCCACTCCTTCAAAGCAACCAACCAACCAAAGAGGAGCGAGCTCTGGCCTCTCTCAAGAGAGGGCGGTGGCCGGAGCCACCTATGTTTGAGTCAATTGGTATGGCACCGCGAAGAATTATCCTTGGGCCCATGACCAAAACTCGTCTTTGAAGCACAAGTACCATCGAAAATGGCTAATGCGAAAGAGTTGATCGTTTTAATGCATAATGGGGGGAGGGAGAGTTCATTGAGAGAACAACACTCCCCCTATGTCCATGCCTACACCTAGACTAGACAACAAGTTGGGTGTGGAGGGGGGTGCACAGGTTCAAGTCACATTGCTCAAATCAATGATATTTAGCTCATGCCTTAACTCGCGAAATCTTGCTTCATCCAAGGGCTTCGTGAAAATATCTGCAAGGTTATCATGAGTGTTGACATACTTGAGCTCGATCTCCCCTCGCCTAATGTGATCACGGATGAAGTGATACCGAATCTCAATGTGCTTCGTCTTGAAGTGTTGCACCGGGTTGAGAGAAATCTTGATGGCACTTTCATTATCACACCAAAGAGGCACTTTGTCACAAATGACCCCGTACTCCTTTAAAGTTTGCCTCATCCAAAGGAGTTGAGCACAACAACTACCGGCCGCCACATACTCCGCTTCGGTGGACGAGAGAGACACACAACTTTGCTTCTTGGAAGACCAACTTACCAAAGAGCAACCAAGAATTGGCACCCTCCGGAAGTGGACTTCCTATCCACTTTGTCTCCCGCCCAATCAGAATCCGTGAAACCTTCAAGCTTGAAGTTTGCTCCTCTTGGGTACCATAAGCCAAAGTTTGGGGTATGAGCCAAATATCGAAAGATTCGCTTGACCGCCACAAAGTGACTTTCCTTTGGTGCGGCTTGAAAACGTGCACACATCCCCACACTCAACATGATATCCGGTCTAGATGCACAAAGGTAAAGCAAGGAGCCAATCATGGAGCGATATACCTTCTGATCCACCGCTTTACCATTGGGATCTATGTCGAGTTGGCATTTGGTAGGCATTGGTGTAGTGGCCGGCTTGACATCACTTAGCTTGAATCTTTTAAGCATGTCTTGAGTGTATTTGGCTTGGTTGATGAAGGTTCCTTCTCTTCTTTGTTTGATGTCAAAACCAAGAAAGAACTTCAACTCTCCCATTGAAGACATCTGGAACTTGGAGGTCATGAGAGCGGCAAACTCCTCATTGAACGCTTTGATAGGGGAACCAAAGATAATGTCATCAACATATAGTTGGCATACAAACAACTCCCCTTTGACCTTCTTAGTAAAAAGAGTGGGATCGATTTGTCCTACTTCAAATCCACGATCTTGTAGCAACTCGGTAAGGTGGTCATACCAC
The DNA here is from genome assembly GCF_018294505.1 of Triticum aestivum. Taxonomy (NCBI): domain Eukaryota; kingdom Viridiplantae; phylum Streptophyta; class Magnoliopsida; order Poales; family Poaceae; genus Triticum; species Triticum aestivum. The sequence goes on along the minus strand of NC_057798.1, from coordinate 393,144,667 downwards.
GCACGTGGGGCTTGTTTAAGGCCATAGAGTGCCTTATCGAGTTGATACACATGATCCGGGAAGTAGGGGTCCTCGAACCCGGGGGGTTGCTTGACATAGACCAACTCATTAATGGGACCATTAAGAAAAGCACCTTTCACATCCATTTGTTGCAACTTAAAGTTGTGATGGGAAGCATATGCAATCAACAAACGAATGGATTCAAGACGAGCAACGGGAGCAAAGGTTTCACCGTAGTCGATACCCTCGACTTGGGAGTAGCCTTGTGCTACCAATCTTGCCTTGTTGCGAATGATGTTCCCATGAGCATCTTGCTTGTTCTTGAAGATCCACTTTGTTCCAATGACGTTGTGGTTCCCCGATGGCCTTGGCACCAATCTCCAAACTTTGTTGTACTCGAAGTTGTTGAGTTCTTCATGCATGGCATTGAGCCAATCCGAGTCTTCGAGCGCCTCATAGACCTTTTGGGGTTCAACACAAGAGACAAACGCGTGATGTTCACAATAGTTTGCTAATTGTCTACGAGTGCTTACCCCCTTTCTTAGGCTTCCAAATACATTTTCCATGAGATGGCCTTGAGTGGTGAGCTTGGAAGCAATCTTCGCGGCACGACGCTCTAATTCCTCCTCGGATGTGGAGGGAGGGTTGACTTGATCATCTTGAGCGCCGTCTTGAGCTTGTTCTTGATCTTGAGCTTGCTCTTGATCTTGAACTTGCTCGAGGGGGAGAACTTGACCTTGGGCATCATTTAGAGGTTCACCATCATCTTGAGGTTGATCTTGCCCTTGGTCTTGTTCACAAGGTTGAGGGCCTTCACTTTGTTCTTCGGAAGCGTGTGGGTCTTGATGAGGTGATGGCTCTTCTTGAGTAGAGCATTGTCCTTCTCCTTCGGCCACAAGGGGTTCCTCAATGGGTAGAATTTGACCAATACCCATTCTTCTTATGGCTTGGGGAGGAATTTCATCACCTACATCACAAGTACCACTTTGCTCCACTTGGGAGCCGTTATTTTCGTCAAACTCCACGTTACACGTCTCCTCAATGAGTCCGGTGGACTTGTTGAGGACACGGTAAGCATGAGAGTCTGTAGCATAACCAACAAATATGCCCTCATGAGCTCTAGCCTCAAATTTAGACAAACGAACACCTTTCTTGAGAATGAAACACTTACAACCGAACACCCGGAAGTACTTGAGGTTGGGCTTGTTGCCGGTGAGTATCTCATAAGGAGTCTTGTTCAAGCCTTTGCGAAGATAGAGCCGATTGGATGCATGACAAGCGGTGTTGATGGCTTCGGCCCAAAAGTTGTATGGAGACTTGAACTCCGCCATCATGGTCCTTGCCGCATCCATCAACGTCCGGTTCTTCCTCTCCGCAACACCATTTTGTTGAGGGGTATATGGTGCAGAATATTGATGCTTGATCCCCTCATCACTAAGAAACTCATCCAAGGTGTAGTTCTTGAACTCGGTGCCGTTGTCACTTCTTATTGTCAAGATCTTTGCATCATGTTGACGTTGAGCTTCATTTGCAAAGTTGATGACGGTTTGTTGAGTCTCACTCTTCCTCTTGAAGAAGTATACCCAAGTGTATCTTGAATAATCATCCACAATCACCAAGCAATACTTTCTCCCTCCAAGACTATCAAAAGATGGAGGCCCGAAGAGATCCATGTGAAGGAGCTCCAAGGGTCTCTTCGAGTAGATGATGGTTGAAGGAGGGTGAGCCTTTTCATGAAGCTTTCCTTCGATACAAGCACTGCAAGCACGATCTTTGGCAAAACTAACATTTGTTAGTCCACGAACATGGTCCCCCTAGAGAAGACTTTGCAAAGATCTCATATTGACGTGGGCTAAACGGCGATGCCAAAGCCATCCCACATCAACTTTAGCCATTAGGCATGTCGCGGTCTTAGTGGGTCGCTCCGAGAAGTTAATCACATAGAGACCGTTCTCGACATGCCCAACAAAGGCTACTTTAAGAGTCTTGCTCCACAAGAGGGCCACGATATCAATATCAAAGAATGTAGCAAAACCCATGAGTGCAAGTTGACGAACGGAAAGTAAATTGTATGCAAGGGACTCGACAAGCATGACTTTCTCGATCATTAGATCATCAGAAATGACAACCTTGCCGAGACCCAATACCTTAGAATGTGATGCATCACCCCACTCGACATTGGTGGGCATAGATGGAATCTCTTGCACGTCCACCACCAAGTCCTTGCTTCCGGTCATATGATTTGTTGCTCCACTATCGAGCAACCATGATCCCCCACCGGAAGCAAACACCTACACGAGATCAATGCTTGGTTTTAGGTACCCATTTAGTAATGGGTCCTTTGATGTTAGTAACAAGGGTCTTGGGAACCCAAATAGACCATTCAATGTACTCATAAGAAGAACCAACAAATTGAGCATAAACATGTCCATCACTAGCACGGCACAACACATATGACGGGTTAAAGTCGCCGTCTTTGTTGGGAGAGATGGCGATGCGCTCTTTGGCTTCACCGCTCTTCCCATTGTTCTTCTTCTCCTTAGGAGCACCTTCTCCCTCCTTCACAAAGGTTTGCGTGAGCGGAGGAGGTCGATTGGTCTTGCTCTTCTTCTCCTTGTTCTTCTTCTTGTTCTTGGACTTGGGTGCGAACCCAACTCCCTCCTTTTCCACAACTTCCTTTTGATTGCTCAAAAGGTCATTTAGGTTCTTCTCGCCTTATATGCATGACACAAGACCTTTCTCGAGTTGTTCCTTCAACTTGGCATTTTCCTCCACAAGATGCACATGCTCACAACATGGGTTAGTAGCATTTGCATTATCAATTAAGACCATGTGAGGAAATGTGGCCTTTTCCTTAGTTAGCTTAACTTGGAGTTGAGCATGAGACTCCTTGAGGGTGGCATGATCACTTTTCAAGACTTTGTGGGCCTTGTTAAGTACATCAAACTCCTCCGTGAGTCTAACATGATCAACCCCAAGTTTAGCCTTCTCGGAAGCTAGAACACGAGACACAACAAGAGCATGATCAAGATCCTTCTTTAGTTTAGCATGACCATTGTTGTGTGACTCCTCAAGAGCCAAACGATGCTCATGCTCTTCCTCAAGAGCATTAGAGAGATCTGATATCTCATCGGCATAATCACGACTATGACCTTCCATCTTAGAGATGGTTTCTTCATGAGCCTCGATCATGTCATTGGCCTCACCAAGTTGTTCCAAGAGAGCAACAAAGTGCTTCTTGGACTTGCCCTTGAGCTTAATCATAAACGACTCAAACTCATTCACTTCTTCATTAGACCCACAATGTTCATCAATGCAATCCTTCACGAAGGGATTAGGAATGATGATGGTTTTAATGTTGGGGGTTACCTTGTTTGAAGCTTTAGCCATGAGGCATTTGGCGGTGATGTTTTCGTTGGGTGAATCAAAGAGAGACACCCGGGGAGTAGTGGCAATGGCAACGGATGCCATGGCCATTGCTTCTTCATTTTCATCATCATCGTCATCCTCTTGGTATTCTTCTTGAACCACCAATCCACGAGTGGGAGTCCTTTTGGCGAAGTTGTTCTTGTTGGGGAAGGACTTGGCTTTGTCTTTTCGGATGAACTTGCCACCATTGTCTTCCCGCTTCTCGTAAGGACAATCCGTAACGAAATGGCTCACATTGCCACAGTTGAAGCAAGTTCTAACTCGTTGCTTCCCCTTGACGCCACTGGAGTTGTTCTTGTTGAAGTTGGGTCTTGAACTCTTCTTGTTCCAAAATTGTCTCGAAGCAAGGGCCATGTGCTCATGATAATCAAATTTGGTGTCTTCAGGGTTGCTTTCCTCATCTTCCACTTCTTCCTCTTCTTCCACAATAATCTTGGCCTTCAGAGCAAGGTTGGGCTTCTTAGCCCTTTGGGAACGGAGCACCGCATTGTCGGCGGTCTTATCCAAGATGTTCATTGCAATAAACTCATCCAATACTTCATTAGAGGTCATGGAGTGGAAGTCCGGTCTTTGGCGGATGACTGAGGACATGGCCTTATTGTAGGGCATCATGGCCTTAAGGAACTTGCGCTTGATCCAGTTGTCATCCGTGTCCTTACTCCCATGATCTCGGAGTGCGACCGCAAGTTTGGTCACTCTTCGAAAGAGCTCACGAGGTTCTTCATCCTCTTTCATTGCAAACTCATCGGCTTCATCTTGCACCACTTCATAGTTGGAGCGTTGAATGCTAGCACTTCCTCTGTACATACGCTCGACACACTTCCATGCTTCTCTAGCCATGACATGAGGTCGAAGATGAGGAAGATCTTCGGGAAGGATAGCATCTTGGATGATGAACAGAGCACTCTCATTGAATTGATTGTCCACTTCTTCTCGAGGGGTGAAGTTGCTTGGGTCATGAGGATAGAAACCTTCTTCAATGATTCTCCAAAGGTTAGTGTTCACATGTTTTAAATGTCGCTTGAAGCGATAAACCCAAGAATCAAAGTCTTCATTTTTTACATATTTAGGAGGAGGACCGGCATGATTTAAATGAGTGGAGGGAATCGGTCCTCTATAGACAGGAGGTTCCACATGGGCAAAGATGCCGGTGTCATTTCTACCACTAGTAGAAGGACTCTTTTCAATGTTAGCTTCCCCCTTATCGGAGTTAGCATCCGTCACCTTGTTAGTGGGATCACCCACTTTCATAGGCGAGGTAGATAGTTTAAGTCCCTCTAGAAATTCAGTAAACATGCTTTTAACCTTGGCCGTCATGGAGGTTTTCAATGTGTCTAAAGCCACATTGAATTCCTCACGTGAGACCGAGGTTCCCCCTTCGACCGAAGACGAGATGGGATTCACACTGGAGTGTTCCTCCGCACCATCGTTGGTGTCAACCATACTCTTCGGGCGGCAAAGTCCTTAATAAAGAGACGAGGCTCTGATACCAATTGAAAGGATCGATATGGTTGACTAGAGGGGGGTGAATAGGCAACTAACAATTTTTGGACTTTTCTTAGTCAAATTAAACTTTGCAACAAAATAGGTTGTCTAGATGTGCAACTAAGTGAGCAACCTATATGATGCAATGACAACTAGCACACAGGCAAGAAAAGGATGTAAAACAAATAGACTGCAAAAGTAAAGTCACGAGATAACCAAGAGTGGAGCCGGTGGAGACGAGGATGTGTTACCGAAGTTCCTTCCTTTTAAAGGGAAGTACGTCTCCGTTGGAGCGGTGTGGAGGCACAATGCTCCCCAAGAAGCCACTAGGGCCACCGTGTTCTCCTCACGCCCTCACACAATGCGAGATGCCGTGATTCCACTATTGGTGCCCTTGAAGGCGGCGACCGAACCTTTACAAGCAAGGTTGGGGCAAACTCCACAACAACCGGAGGCTCCCAACAACAACAACAACAACACGAAGCTTCACCACAATGGAGTATGGCTTCGAGGTGACCTCAACCGTCTAGGGTGCTCAACACCCAAGAGTAACAAGATCCGCAAGGGATAAGTGGGGGGAATCAAACTTATCTTGGTGGAAGTGTAGATCTGGAACTTCTCAACCAATCCCGAGCAAATCAACAAGTTTGATTGGCTAGGGAGAGAGATCGGGCGAAAATGGAGCTTTGATCAACAATGGAGCTTTGGGGGAAAGAGGTAGGTCAACTAGGAGGAAGAAGACCCCTTTATATAGTGGGGGAACACATCCAACCGTTACCCCACCGAGCAGCCCCGCACAGGGCGGTACTACCGCTAGGGAAGGGCGGTACTACCGCTGAGAGCGGTACTACCGCTCCCTTCCTAGCGGTACTACCGCGCTGAAGAGGGAGTCAGGCCACTGGCCCCATAGCGGTACTACCGCGGGAGAGGAGCGGTACTACCGCTTGGAGCGGTACTACCGCTTCTACTGCCGCTTCTAGTGCCACAAAACTCGACACGAGAAAACATCGTCTCGAAACGAGGCGGTAGTAGGCGCGGTACTACGGTGGTACTATAGCCAAAACCCGTGGGCGGTACTACCGCTCTACGGAGCGGTACTACCGCTGAGAGCGGTACTACCGCTCTGTGGAGCGGTACTACCGCTAGGGGGCTTCGGTGGTACTACCGCTGTAGATCGCGGTACTACCGCTGGCACAGGGCGAAGCAGGTACGGAAGAGAAGTGCAGCTCCAAAGATGCGACAGGAAGATGACGGGTGTGATAAGGATGTGTACGTGTTGATTCCACCCAAGTCTTACCAAAACGGACCCCCTCTTAATAGTACGGTGACTCCTACGAGACTAGTCCACCAACACGAAACGCAGGAGCTACACCGTCTTGAATAAAAACACCGAGAGGAGGAAATCATCTCGTGCCAATGGATGATTCTCTGACAGAACTTAACGCACTCGATTAGACCGCAAAAGCATTGTCATCAATCACCAAAACCATTAGGGAATAAATATACCCTTACACCTACGACATAATTCATGACTCACCTCGCGTGCGCATGTATGAAGAAAGAGAAGCCGAGCTTGATCGACAGGACAGTTTGGACGCATTGGAGGAGGAGAATGACGTGGCAAAAGCCCGTTCCGCATTCTATCAGCAGCAAGCTCGAAGATATCAAAGCAGAGAAGTACGGGCCAAAACTTACAACATTGGCGAGTTAGTTCTACGCCTGCCGGACAAGAAAAAGGACAAACTCAAGCCCAAATGGGAAGGTCCCTTTATCATCAACCAAGTTCTGACCGGTGGAGCGTACTGTCTGTGAGATGCATCGGATAACCGACTCGAGCCGAACCCATGGAACGTAGACCGTCTCCAAAGATTCTACGCCTAGCGCAGGATTCTGAGTTCGTCTCCTTCCTCCGTCTATATTTTCCATATTAGCTATCTTCTGTTTCTCTCCTTCTCCCTCCTTCTCTATTACAGCCTTTGAAAGCTTGTTTGCGCATTGTTCGCACACACTTGACGCGCTATCCGCGCTCATTATACCTGAGGGCTTCTTTAACAGAAGCTTATTTATACGGGTTTCATGCCCAACACATGTGTCACACTTCCGCATGTACCTTTTATTCACCATTATATGCATCGATATGACTTAAGTTTTGGCCAAGCTGAGTTGCCTGGCTTCTGTGCTTACCCCTACGTTCTCGATTGTTCGGCTAGGTGGTAAAGGGAGCACCTCTGCGATTGTTACTGCCGGGTCAGCCGGATGTGTACCTCAGACTGGGTGAAGCCGAAAGCTAGCGTTCTTAAAGGAATAGTCAGTCGGTGAACTAAAAGATGATTTCTTACCTATTTTATTTATCTGCCACCAGATGTTTTTTCTGCTTTTTTCGCAGTCCGGACATGCACTTTAGAGCATGCCTCCCAGGGAAAGGAACCCCTAACAGAACTATTCTCCCTGGAAGATGTTTCTTACTAACCATGTAATATAACATAACTAGTTGGGCACTTGTCTGATAAAGCACTAATGACCCCTACGCCTGGTCTCCATGCATGCCCCGGTTCTTATATAACCACGAGGGTATTCGGACACACTCCAGACTATTGGGTCCCGAGGTTGAAGCGAAAAGGTCTGCTATGACAAACGATCTACAATCCGGCTAGAAGGCATTTTACATGTCATCTTAAATTACATAGTCAATTCGACTCAATGCCATCTAATAGGCTGTCTAGTTTACAGTCCTGCTGGGAATACTTTGCGGCCAACTCTACTTGGCTGTACACTAAGCTCACAGGGATCTCCTTCCCATCGGGCCCCACAGGTCCGACCTCGGCCATGTGGTTTGGGTCAGCCTTCGTGTACCGTGTCTTCACCATGACCCAGGCCTCCCTAGCGCCTTGACGGCAGGCCGATATCTTCCATAATCGGAAGCGCCTCCGCGCTTCCTGAAGCCTTTCTGCAAGCTCTCCAAGGCCTTCGGGCAGGGAGACAGATGGCCACAAGGCCTGGGCGACGCCTTTCATCACCTGCCGAACTCGTTCTGCAGTTGCAAGAGCTCGGGAAGAAGGTCACCCGTAGAACCGGGCATTTCCTCTTCAGGACGGCATGTGAGCATACCTACAGACATACTTCTGTTAGTCGACTTCCTCACCGAACTCTTTTTCAAAGTTTGTTCAAGCACTTACTAAAAATGCTGCGTCGAAGCCGCCGATTCTCCTTAACGGAGTCAAACAACTGGGCACGAACATCCTTCAGTTCCTCACCCAGCTGGGTGTTGGCATCTTGGAGATTATTTTTCTCTTGCCTCACCCTTGTAAGCACATTCTCGCCGGCCTTTAACCGGCGCATGAGCTGTTGCTTGTCCGGATCTATCTCGGCGCCATCTGCAATATTATTGTCAGACTTATACACACGCCGCACTTCACAAATTACTTATCTTTTGAAGCATATATTACCAGAGGGGGTCTCTTTGGCTTCCCCCGCTGCGGCTAGTGCGGCCTCAAGTTGGGCTTTGCACTCTTCCAGCTCCTGGGACAGTTGGGTATTCTTTTCTGTAAGATCCTGCACAATAAATGATCCTTAAATCAGTTATTCTAACTATTTCAAGTCTCGGGGGCTACTGGCATATATAACTGACAAATTTTCTCACCCGTATGTCTTTTACATACTGCTCCGTGGCTCTGGCTAGACCATTTTGAGCGGCACGGAGGTGCGCATCTCCCGAATTGAAGGCATCCAATGCCTCGGGGGAGAAACATGTGTCACGAAGAACTGTCCGGCGACGCCTGTGATTCATGGCACTCTCCACCTCGGAATTGGCGGCAGATAACCTGTCGACATCCTCTGTCGGAGGAGCATCCGACGCACGCCTCGTGTTCGCCTCCGCTTCTGGACCTGGCTTTGGAGCCTGGCGGGATTGATTGGCAACCTCTCCGGATACAGTCCGGCGAGCGCTCTTCTTCCTGAAAAAGCACAAGGGTTAGTATGCCTCCCGGGAATAAAACCTGGGAGTAAGATGACACGCCGTACCATTGCCCCGGCGTTTCAATCTGGACTGCGCATCTTTTCAGCCTGTTGGGCCTTGCGGTCCCCTGTTGACTAGCCGTCGTAAGGTCGACCTTCTGCCTCAAGGACTTCCCCTATGAAACACCATTGATATACGGTGATCAAGAGCAAGCACGGATGGGTCATTTTCAAAGTATTGGGACTTCGGTCTCAGTTACCTGCGAGGCTGGAAGTATTTCGGGGTAATCGGCCGTAATGGCGACTGAGGGAGTCCTGGATTAGGGGGTGTCCGGATGGCCGGACTATGACCTTTGGCCGGACTCCCGGACTATGAAGATACAAGATTGATCATTGAAGACTCCGTCCTGTGTCCGGATGGGACTTTCCTTGGCGTGGAAGGCAAGCTTGGCGATACGATATGAAGATCTCCTCCCATTGTAACCGACTCTGTGTAATCCTAGCCCTCTTCGGTGTCTATATAAACCGGAGAGTTTTAGTCCGTAGGACGAACAACGATCATACCATAGGCTAGCTTCTAGGGTTTAGCCTCTCTGGTCTCGTGGTAGATCCACTCTTGTACTACCCATATCATCAATATTAATCAAGCAGGAGTAGGGTTTTACCTCCATCGAGAGGGCCCGAACCTGGGTAAAAACATCGTGTCCCTTGTCTCCTGTTACCATCCGCCTAGACGCACAGTTCGGGACCCCCTACCCGAGATTCGCCAGTTTTGACACCGACAGCGACCAAGGCATTATCGATGCTTAGTTGGTGGAATACCCCATTGATCAGCTCCACCGATATGTCCGGATCCTCTTGGGAGGTCGGATCAAGGAACCGTTCCGGATCCTCAGGTTGTGGAGGCGGGCTGTTTATATCCTTTACGGCCCGACGCAGTTCCTGCGACGAAATCACAAAATGAGATACTTGACTATGGGAGTATGGATCGGATAGGCAAAAATAAATGTCCGCTTACCCAGCTTGGAGGATTGTACATACAAAATCCGTCCTGTGGATTGACGCGGAGAAATTCCTCCTCTTCTCCCTTGTACAATGCGGACAAGCTCTTCATCAGATCGGCGACCGATCTCGGCCCCTTACGGCCGCAGCGGGTGGCATCATCATCCCCGTTGAAATCCCACATGGGGTGGCCTCTATACTGGAGCGGCTGCACCCCCCGCATAATGCATGTGGCCATGACCCCGATCATGTTCAGTCCGGAATGAGCTAACAACCTAATTCGGCTCATTAGGTAAAGGACGTCCCTGTCATTTTCCTTCTGAGGGCTTCGTGGACGCCAACTTAGGCGTTTCTTCAAAGGAGCGTTATTAAACTCAGGCAGGCCGATCCTAACAGGGTCCGGCAGGGGGACATCTTCTATATAAAACCATTCCGAAGGCCAGTCTTCGGACGCCTTCTTCGGAGTTCCGGATAGATATCCGGTTCCGGCGATGCGCCATAGTTCGGCTCCGCCCACTTGATATATTGACCCCTCTTGAGAACGGGGCACAAGGTAGAACAGCTTCTTCCACAACGCAAAATGAGCCTCGATGCCCAAAAACAGCTCACAAAGGGCCACGAAGCCCGCAATATGCAAGATGGAGGCAGGCGTGAGGTTGTGCAACTGGAGGCCGTAGAACTCCAGGAGCCCCCAGAGAAACGGATGAATTGGAAATCTGAGCCCTCTTATCAAATAAGGGACAAGGCATACCCGCTCTCCTTTGGAGGGACTGGGGATGCTCTCTGCTTGCTTTCCGCCCTTATAGGTGGCGAGTCCAGCTCGAATCAGAACCATGAAGGCTGGGGGAAGAAATCCCTTGGTTTGGAGCATCACTAGCTTGCTGTGTGGGACGGAGCATCTCTCCCAATCTCTAGGCTGAGGGCTGGGAAGGCGAGAGGAGGAGCCGCGTCGACTGTCCATGATGGAATGGATTTCTGTCAGATGCACTCAAATGAATGCTCCCGAAGGGAGGATGGTGTGATTCGAATCTAGATCCTCGTCTCCTTTATAGGAAGCTCATTTGCGCAGCTAGGGGGTAAATGTAAAAATACCCTGGCCTTTTGCATTCGTTTGACACGCAGAAGATGGCCATTATTGGGCGTGGAAGCCGAGGAGCGCAATATTTACAAGAAGCCGGACGCTATTCAACAGGTACATAGGATTTGGAGAAGAACCCTCCTTGCAATGTCGAAGACAATCTACGCGCCGGACTCATCGCCATTAAAGCCTGGTTCGGGGGCTACTGAGGGAGTCCCGGATTAGGGGGTGTCCGGATAGCCGAACTGTCACCTTTGGCCGGACTCCTGGACTATGAAGATACAAGATTGAAGACTTCGTCCCGCGTCCGGATGGGACTTTCCTTGGTGTGGAAGGCAAGCTTGGTGATACGGATATGTAGATCTCCTACCATTGTAACCGACTCTGTGTAACCGTAACCCTCTTCGGTGCCTATATAAACCGGAGGGTTTTAGTCCGTAGGACGAACAACAATCATACCGTAGGCTAGCTTCTAGGGTTTAGCCTCTCTGATCTCGTGGTAGATCTACTCTTGTACTACACATATCATCAATATTAATCAAGCAGGAGTAGGGTTTTACCTCCATCGAGAGGGCCCGAACCTGGGTAAAAACATCGTGTCCCTTGTCTCCTGTTACCATCCGCCTAGACGCACAGTTCGGGACCCCCTACCCGAGATCCGCCGGTTTTGACACCGACACCTGTCATCTCTCTGCTTGTTTCAGGGTGATATGTGTGACGCCCCCGATTCAATCGTACACTAATCATGCACGCAAACATGTACAATCAAGATCAGGGACTCACGGGAAGATATCACACCACAACTCTAAAAGTAAAATTAGTCATACAAGCATCATATTACAAGCCAGGGGCCTCGGGGGCTCGAATACAAGTGCTCGAACATAAACGAGTCAGCAGAAGCAACAATATCTGAGTACAGACATAAGTTAAACAAGTTGCCATAAGATGGCTAGAACAAACTGGGATACAGATCGAAAGAGGCGCAGGCCTCCTGCCTGGGATCCTCCTAAACTACTCCTGGTCATCATCAGCGGCATGCACGTAGTAGTAGGCACCTCCAGTGTAGTGGGAGTTGTCGTCGACGGTGGCATCTGGATCCTGGGCTCCAACGTCTGGTTGCGGCATCCGAGAAGGAAAGGAAAGAGGGGGAAAAGAGGGAGCAAAGCAACCGTGAGTACTCATCCAAAGTACTCGCAAGCAAGGATCTACACTACATATGCATGGGTATATGTGTAAAGAGGCAATATCGATGGAGTGAACTACAGAAAGCCAGAATAAGAGGGGGATAGCTAGTCCTATCAAAGACTACACTTCTGGCAGCCTCCATCTTGCAGCATGTAGAAGAGAGTAGATTCAAGTCCTCCAAGTAGCATCACATAGCATAATCCTACCCGGCGATCCTCCCCTCATCGCCCTGTGAGAAAGCGATCACCGGGTTGTCTCTGGAACTTGTTTGGGTGTGTTTTATTAAGTATCTGGTTCTAGTTGTCATATGGTCAAGGTACAACTCCGGGTTGTCCTTTTACCGAGGGACACGACTATTCAAATAGATCAACTTCCCTGCAGGGGTGCACCACATTTCCCAACATGCTCAATCCCTCTGGCCGGACACACTTTACTGGGTCATGCCCGGTCTCGGAAGATCAACACGTCGCAGCCCTACCTAGGCACAACAGAGAGGTCAGCTGATACGTCTCCAACGTATCTATAATTTTTGATTGCTCCATGCTACTTTATCTACTGTTTTGGACTATATTGGGCTTTATTTTCCACTTTTATATTACTTTTGGGACTAACCTATTAACCGGAGGCCCAGCCCAGAATTGTTGTTTTTTGCCTTTTTCAGTATTTCGAAGAAACAGAATATCAAACGGAGTCCAAACGGAATGAAACCTTCTGGATCTTGATTTTCCAACCGAATGTGATCCAGGAGACTTGGACCCCACTCCAAGAAGCGCCAGAGGCGGTCACGAGGGTGGAGGGCGCGCCCCTCTCGGCGCGCCCACCTACCTCGTGGCCCCCTCGGAGCTCCACCGACGTACTCCTTCCTCCTATATATACCTACATATCCCCGAACGATCAGAAGAGGAGCCAAAAACCTAATTCCACCGCCGCAACTTTCTGTATCCATGAGATCCCATCTTGGGGCCTGTTCCGGAGCTCCGCCGGAGGGGGCATCCACCACGGAGGGCTTCTACAACATCACCATAGCCCCTCCGATGAAGTGTGAGTAGTTTACTTCAGACCTTCGGGTCCATAGCTAGTAGCTAGATGGCTTCTTCTCTCTTTTTGGATCTCAATACAATGTTCTCCCCCTCTCTCGTGGAGATCTATTCGATGTAATCTTCTTTTTGCGGTGTGTTTGTTGAGACCGATGAATTGTGGGTTTATGATCCAGTATTATCTATGGAAAATATTTGATTCTTCTCTGAATTCTTTTATGTATGATTGAGTTATCTTTGCAAGTCTCTTCGAATTATCTTTTTGGTTTGGCCAACTAGATTGGTAGTTCTTGCAATGGGAGAAGTGCTTAGCTTTGGGTTCAATCTTGCGGTGTCCTTACTCAGTGATAGAAAGAGTTGCAAGGCACGTATTGTATTGTTGCCATCGAGGATAACAAGATGGGTTTTTTATCATATTGCATGAATTTATCCCTCTACATCATGTCATCTTGCTTACGGCGTTACTCTGTTTTTACTTAATACTCTAGATGCATGCTGGATAGCGGTCGATGAGTGGAGTAATAGTAGTAGATGCAGAATCATTTCGATCTACTTGTTTTGGACGTGATGCCTATATACATGATCATCGCCTAGATATACTCATAACTATGCTCAATTCTGTCAATTGCTCAACAGTAATTTGTTCACCCACCGTAGAATACTTATGCTCTCGAGAGAAGCCACTAGTGAAACCTATGGCCCCCGGGTCTATTCTCATCATATCAATCTATATCACTTTATTTACTTGCTTTGTTTTTACTTTGCCTTTACTTTTTACCTTGCATCTATCTATCAAAAATACCAAAAATATTATCTCTATCAGATCTCACTCTCGTAAGTGACCGTGAAGGGATTGACAACCCCTAAGCGTTGGTTGTGAGTTGCTATCCTTTTGTGTAGGTACGAGGGACTTGTGCGTGGTCTCCTACTGGATTGATACCTTGGTTCTCAAAAACTGAGGGAAATACTTACGCTACTTTACTGCATCATCCTCTCCTCTTCGGGGAAATCCAACGCAGTGCTCAAGAGGTAGCAAGAAGAATTTCTGGCGCCGTTGTCGGGGAGGCTCACGCAAGCAAGTCAACCATACCAAGTACCCATCGCAATCCCTATCTCTCGCATTACATTATTTGCCATTTGCCTCTAGTTTTCCTCTCCCCCACTTCACCCTTGCCGTTTTATTTGCCCTCTCTTTCCCAATCTCCTCCTCTCTTTCCTGTTTGCCTTTTCCCCTTTGCCTTTCTGTTTGCTTGTGTGCTAGCTCGTTTGTTTGCTTGTCATCATGACTAGTTTCTTAACTTCTCCGTTATCTCCCGAGAATGAAGTTCTAAGTTTTAAGCAAAGGGAGGGAGAAAATCTAAAAGATGCTTGGTATAGAATTTGCAATGCTCAAAATAGATCTACCAGGATGCAATCTACTTCAGTTCTTCTTCGCAATTTTTACGTAGGTGCTAATCCTTGGTTTAGATACATCCTTGATACCATTACCAGAGGGAATTTTTTGGGTAGCCATACTTTTGATTCTTATAATGCTTTAATAGATATATTTGGCTCACCACCCCTTTTGATTAATGGAACTACGCTAACTTTGGATCATGTTATGCAAAGGCTTGAAGCTATTGAAAATAAAGTTGCTACCGTTGAATCAATTGAAAATCTTGATAAAAAGATCCACAATCAAATTACCCAATATGGATCTTAGGTAGGAATAACTTTAAAAAATATTAAAGAAAAAGAACCCATAGTTAATGAAAAAAATAAATCTAAACTCTACAAGAATCGATAAACTTGAAGGTATCATCACCAACTTGGGAACCGCTTTTTCTTACATTCAAAACATCCAAGTTCTTCTACTAAAAATACTAAGCTTATGTATGTTCCTAAGAATAAGGGTGAATCATCTAGTACGGAAACCGCGAATCTTAAATCTATAGGTGTTCATCCCAATCTTTTTACCATCATTAAGGAACCATTTGCTATAGATGATTTTTTCAATCTTTTGCCTGAAAATTTGACAATTACTAGGAAGAAAGAAAATTCTAAAGGAGGTATATGCCTCATTGAATAATTGCCTACCAAAGATGGCAATACCTAGATCTATCCTCGCTTTTATGCCTAGCTAGGGGCGTTAAAGGATAGCGCTTGTTGGGAGGCAACCCAACTTTATTTTGTGTTTTTTGTTTTTGCTTCTGTTTAGGAATAAATAATCCATCTACCTTCTGTTTAGATGTGGTTTTATGTTTTAATTAGTGTTTGTTCCAAGTAGGACCTATAGGATAACCTACGATGATAGTTGATTTGATTCTGCTGAAAAACAGAAACTTTGCACGCACGAATATAATTATTATGAATAACAGGAACGCGCTTTTGCGTTGATTCTTTTTGCTGATGATCAGCAAACAAATTTTCCAGGACTTCCTATTTTGGTAGAATTTTTAGAGTTCGAGAAGTTTGCGTTAGTTACAGATTGCTACAGACTGTTCTGTTTTTGACAGATTCTGTTTTTCGTGTGTTGTTTGCTTATTTCGATGAATCTATGGCTAGTAAATTGGTTTATAAACCATAGAGAAGTTGGAATACAGTAGGTTTAACAACAATATAAATAAAAAATGAGTTCATTACAGTACCTTGAAGTAGTCTTTTGTTTTCTTTCTCTAATGGAGCTCACGAGATTTCTGTTGAGTTTTGTGTTGTGAAGTTTTCAAGTTTTGGGTGAATTCTTTTGATGGATTATGGAACAAGGAGTGGCAAGAGCCTAAGCTTGGGGATGCCCATGGCACCCCCAAGATAATCCAAGGACACCAAAAAGTCAAAGCTTGGGGATGCCCCGGAAGGCATCCCCTCTTTCGTCCACTTCCATCGGTAATTTACTTGGAGCTATATTTTTATTCACCAACATGATATGTGTTTTGCTTGGAGCGTCTTGTATTATTTGTGTCTTTGCTTGTTAGTTTACCACAATCATCCTTGCTGTACACATCTTTTGAGAGAGCCATACATGAATTGGAATTTGTTAGAATACTCTATGTGCTTCGCTTATATCTTTTGAGCTTGATAGTTTTGCTCATAGTGCTTCACTTATATCTTTTGAGCGTGATAATTTTTGCTCTAGTACTTCACTTAGATCTTTTAGAGCACGGTGGTGGATTTGTTTTAAAGAAACTATTTGATCTCTCATGCTTCACTTAGATTATTTTGAGAGTCTTTAATAGCATGGTAATTTGCTTAATGTTAATATACTTGGTGTTCAAGATATGTGAAACTTTCTTTTGAGTGAATTGAATACTAAGATAAGTTTGATGCTTGATAATTGTTTTGAGATATGGAGGTGATAATATCAAAGTCGTGCTAGTTGGGTGATTATGAATTTGAGAAATACTTGTGTTGAAGTTTGCAAATCCCGTAGCATGCACGTATGGTTAAAGTTATGTAACAAATTTGAAACATGAAGTGTACCTGGCTTGTGCATCCTTATGAGTGGCGGTCGGGGACGAGCGATGGTCTTTTCCTACCAATCTATCCCCCTAGGAGCATGCGCGTAGTACTTGAATTTTTGATGACTTCTAAATTTTTGCAATAAGTATATGAGTTCTTTTGATTAATGTTGAGTCCATGGATTATACGCACTCTCACCTTTCCGCCATTGCTAGCCCGTGCATTGCCCTTTCTCACCTTGAGAGTTGGTGCAAACTTCGCCGATGCATCCAAACCCCGTGATACGATATGCTCTATCACACATAAACCTCCTTATATCTTCCTCAAAACAGCCACCATACCTACCTATTATGGCATTTCCATAGCCATTCCGAGATATATTGCCATGCAACTTCCACCACCATCATCATGACATGCATTACTTTTGTCATATTGCCATTGCATGATCTTGTAGTTGACAACTTGACATCGTATTTGTGGCAAAGCCACCATGCACTATTTTTCATACATGTCACTCTTGATTCATTGCACCATCCCAGTACACCGCCGGAGGCATTCATATAGTCATATCTTGTTCTAAGTTTCAAGTTGTAATTCTTGTGTTGTAATCAATAGAAGTGTGATGATCATCATTATTAGAGCATTGCCCAAATAAAAAAAGAGAAAGGCCAAAAAGAAAAAAAGAAAGGCCCAAAAAAAGAAAATAAAAAATAAAAAATAAAATAAAAAGGGCAATGCTACTTTCTCTTTTTCCACACTTGCGCTTCAAAGTAGCACCTTGTTCTTCATGTAGTGAGTCTCATATATTGTGCTTCAAAGTAGCACCTTGTTTTTCATGTAGTGAGTCTCATAAGTTGTCTTTTTTATACTAGTGGGAATTTTTTATTATAGAACTTGGCTTGTATATTCCTACGATGGGCTTCCTCAAAATGCCCTAGGTCTTCGTGAGCAAGCAAGTTGGATGCACACCCACTAGTTTTCTTTTGTTGAGCATTCATAGCTCTAGTGCATTCATTGCATGGCAATCCCTACTCCTCATATTGACATCAATTGATGGGCATCTCCATAGCCCATTGATTATCCTCGTCAATGTGATACTTTCTCCTTTTTTGTCTTCTCCACACAATCCTCATCATCATATTCTATTCCACCCATAGTGCTATATCCATGGCTCACGCTCATGTATTGCGTGAAGGTTGAAAAAGTTTGAGATTATTTACGTATGAAACAATTGCTTGGCTTGTCATCGGGGGTATAGAAGTTGGGAACATCTTTGTGTGACGAAAATGAAGCATAGCCTAACTATATGATTTTGTAGGGATGAACTTTCTTTTGCCATGTTATTTTGAGAAGACATGATTGCTTTGATTAGTATGCTTGAAGTATTATTGTTTTTGTGTCAATATGAACTTTTGTCTTGAATCTTTCGGATCTGAATATTCATATCACAATTAAGAAGATTTACATTGAAATTATGCCAAAGTATCACTCCGCATCACAAATTCTTTTTTTTATCATTTACTACTCGAGGACGAGCAGGAATTAAGCTTGGGTATGCTTGATACGTCTCCAACGTATCTATAATTTTTGATTGCTCCATGCTACTTTATCTACTGTTTTGGACTATATTGGGCTTTATTTTCCACTTTTATATTACTTTTGGGACTAACCTATTAACCGGAGGCCCAGCCCAGAATTGTTGTTTTTTGCCTTTTTCAGTATTTCGAAGAAACAAAATATCAAACGGAGTCCAAACGGAATGAAACCTTCGGGATCGTGATTTTCCAACCAAACGTGATCCAGGAGACTTGGACCCCACTCCAAGAAGCGCCAGAGGCGGTCACGAGGGTGGAGGGCGCCCCCCTTGGGCGCGCTCCCCTACCTCGTGGGCCCCTCGGAGCTCCACCAACATACTCCTTCCTCCTATATAAACCTACATATCCCCGAACGATCAGAACAGGAGCCAAAAACCTAATTCCACCGCCGCAACTTTCTGTATCCACGAGATCCCATCTTGGGGCCTGTTCCGGAGCTCCGCCGGAGGGGGCATCCACCACGGAGGGCTTCTACATCATCACCATAGCCCCTCCGATGAAGTGTGAGTAGTTTACTTCAGACCTTCGGGTCCATAGCTAGTAGCTAGATGGCTTCTTCTCTCTTTTTGGATCTCAATACAATGTTCTCCCCCTCTCTCGTGGAGATCTATTCGATGTAATCTTCTTTTTGCGGTGTGTTTGTTGAGACCGATGAATTGTGGGTTTATGATCCAGTATTATCTATGGAAAATATTTGATTCTTCTCTGAATTATTTTATGTATGATTGAGTTATCTTTGCAAGTCTCTACGAATTATCTTTTTGGTTTGGCCAACTAGATTGGTAGTTCTTGCAATGGGAGAAGTGCTTAGCTTTGGGTTCAATCTTGCGGTGTCCTTACTCAGTGACAGAAAGAGTTGCAAGGCACATATTGTATTGTTTCCATCGAGGATAACAAGATGGGTTTTTTATCATATTGCATGAATTTATCCCTCTACTTCATGTCATCTTGCTTACGGCGTTATTCTGTTTTTACTTAATACTCTAGATGCATGCTGGATAGCGGTCGATGAGTGGATTAATAGTAGTAGATGCAGAATCGTTTCGATCTACTTGTTTTGGACGTGATGCCTATATACATGATCATCGCCTAGATATACTCATAATTATGCTCAATTCTGTCAATTGCTCAACAGTAATTTGTTCACCCACCGTAGAATACTTATGCTCTCGAGAGAAGCCACTAGTGAAAGCTATGGCCTCCGGGTCTATTCTCATCATATCAATCTATATCACTTTACTTACTTGCTTTGTTTTTACTTTGCCTTTACTTTTTACCTTGCATCTATCTATCAAAAATACCAAAAATATTATCTCTATCAGATCTCACTCTCGTAAGTGACCTTGAAGGGATTGACAACCCCTAAGCGTTGGTTGCGAGTTGCTATCGTTTTGTGTAGGTACAAGGGACTTGTGCGTGGTCTCCTACTGGAATTATACCTTGGTTCTCAAAAATTGAGGGAAATACTTACGCTACTTTACTGCATCATCCTCTCCTCTTCGGGGAAATCCAACGTAGTGCTCAAGAGGTAGCATCAGCATGCCGGTCTAAATCCTATGCACGCAGGGGTCTGGGCCCATCGCCCATTGCACACCTGCACGTTGCCAGGGTGGCCGGTGAGCAAACCTAACAACCTCCATTACAAAGGAAGTTGCGTTATGCGGTCCAACCCGGCACGCGCCGCTCAGTCGCTGACGCCAAGAAGGCTTTGGCTGATACTACTATGTCGAGTGCCCACAACTGTTCCCGTGTAGTTGGTTAGTGCGTATAGGCCAGTGCCCAGACTCAGATCAAATATGAAGGTCTCGTTAAGCATGTTATTTTAAAGTAACCGCGGACACCGACCAGGGCCAGGCCCACCTGTCTCCTATGTGGTCTCAACCTGCCCTACGCTCTGGCTCAAAGTAGCACTCGGGGGCCGTCGGGAACCCAGGCCCACCACTACCTGGATGGAGCCACCTGTCCTTTCATCCCCCATATCCGAATCACTTGCGGGTACTCTACGAGCCGACCCGACTTTTAGTCACCATTTGTAGTATGTATGTATGTATGTATGTATAGTATATACCCGTGATCACCTCCCAAGTGATCACGGCTCGATAGTATAGTAAGGCAGACTGACAAGAATGTAGGGCCACTGATGATAAACTAGCATCCTATACTAAGCATTTAGGATTGCACGTAAGGTATCACCAGATGTAGCAACAATGACAGGCTATGCAACAAGATAGGTTAATCAAAAACAGTAACAATCTATACCACTCTAATGCAAGCAGTAGAGGGTAGAATAGGCGATATCTGGTGATCAAGGGGGAGGGCTTTCTGTTGGGTAACGTAGTAATTTCAAAAAAATTCCTACACACACACAAGATCATGGTGATGCATAGCAACGATAGGGAAGAGTATTGTCTACGTACCCTCGTAGACCGAAAGCGGAAGCGTTATGACAACGCGGTTGATGTAGTCGTACGTCTTTATGATCCGACCGATCCAAGTACCGAACGTACGACACCTCCGAGTTCAACACACGTTCAGCTCGATTACGATCACCGGACTCCAATCCAGCAGGATGTCGGGGATGAGTTCCATCAGCACGACGGCGTGGTGACGATGATGATGTTCTACCAACGCAGGGCTTCGCCTAAGCACCGCAACGATATGACCGAGGTGGAATATGGTGGAGGGGGGCACCGCACATGGCTAAGGAACGATCACGAAGATCAACATGTGTTGTTGTGCCTAGAGGTTCCCCCCTGCCCCCGTATATAAAGGAGAAAGGGGGGAGGGGGCAGCCGGCCTAGGAGGGGGCGCGCCAAGGGGAGTCCTACTCCCACCGGGAGTAGGACTCCGTCCTTCCTTGTTGGAGTAGGAGAAGGGGAAAGAGGGGATGAGGAAGGAAAAGGGGGCTGCGCCCCTTGTCCAATTCGGACCGGAGGGGGGTGCAGGCCTCCTTCCTTTTGGCCTCTCTCCTCTATTCCCGTATGGCCCAATAAGGCCCATATACTCCCCGGCGAATTCCCGTAACTCTCCAGCACTCCGAAAAATACCCGAATCACTCGGAACCTTTCCAAACTTCGAATATAGTCGTCCAATATATCGATCTTTACGTCTCGACCATTTCGAGACTCCTCGTCATGTCCCCGATCTTATCCGAGACTCCGAACTCCTTCGGTACATCAAAACTCATAAACTCATAATATAACTGTCATCGAAACCTTAAGTGTGCGGACCCTACGGGTTCGAGAACAATGTAGACATGACCGAGACACATCTCCAGTCAATAACCAATAGCGGAACCTGGATGCTCATATTGGCTCCCACATATTCTATGAAGATGTTTATCGGTCAAACCGCATAACAACATACGTTGTTCCCTTTGTCACCGGTATGTTACTTGCCCGAGATTCGATCGTCGATATCTCAATACCTAGTTCAATCTCGTTACCGGCAAGTCTCTTTACTCGTTACATAATGCATCATTCCGTAACTAACTCATTAGCTACATTGTTTGCAAGGCTTATAGTGATGTGCATTACCGAGAGGGCCCAGAGATACCTTTCCGACAATCGGAGTGACAAATCCTAATCTCGAAATACGGCAACCCAACATGTACCTTCGGAGACACCTGTAGAGCTCCTTTATAATCACCCAGTTACGTTGTGACGTTTGGTAGCACACAAAGTGTTCCTCCGGTAAACGGGAGTTGCATAATCTCATAGTCATAGGAACATGTATAAGTCATGAAGAAAGCGATAGCAACATACTGAACGATCAAGTGCTAAGCTAACGGAATGGGTCAAGTCAATCACATCATTCTTCTAATGATGTGATCCCGTTAATCAAATGACAACTCATGTCTATGGTTAGGAATCTTAACCATCTTTGATTAACGAGCTAGTCAAGTAGAGGCATACTAGTGACACTGTGTTTGTCTATGTATTCATACATGTATTATGTTTCCGGTTAATACAATTCTAGCATAAATAATAAACATTTAACATGAAATAAGGAAATAAATAATAACTTTATTATTGCCTCTAGGGCATATTTCCTTCAGTCTCCCACTTGCACTAGAGTCAATAATCTAGTTCACATCGCCATGTGATTTAACACCAATATTCACATCGTCATGTGATCAACACCCAAAGGGTTTACTAGAGTCAATAATCTAGTTCACATCGCTATGTAATTAACACCCAAAGAGTACTAAGGTATGATCATGTTTTTCTTGTGAGAGAAGTTTAGTCAACGGGTCTGTCATATTCAGAGCCGTATGTATTTTGCAAATATTCTATGTCCACAATGCTCTGCACGGAGCTACTCTAGCTAATTGCTCCCACTTTCAATATGTATCTAGATTGAGACTTAGAGTCATCTGGATTGGTGTAAAAGCTTGCATCGCTGTAACTTTTTACGACGGGCTCTTTTATCACCTCCATAATCGAGAAACATCTCCTTAGTCCTCACTTAGGATATTCTTGACTGTTGTCCAGTGATCTACTCTTAGATCAAAATTGTATTCCTTTGTCAAACTCAGAGCAAGGTATACATTAGGTCTGGTTCACAGCATAGCATACTTTATAGAACCTATGACTGAGGCATAGGGAATGACTTTTCATTCTCTTTCTATTTTCAGCCATGGTCGGGTTTTGAGTCTTACTCAACTTCACACCTTAGCATCACAGGCAAGAACTCCTTCTTTGACTGTTCCATTTTGAACTATTTCAAAAATTTATCAAGGTATGTACTCATTGAAAAATCTTATCAAGTGTCTTGATCTATCTATATAGATCTTGATGCTCAATGTGTAAGCAGCTTCACCGAGGTCTTGCTTTGAAAAACTCTTATTCAAGTATCCTTTCATGCTATCCAGAATTTCTATATCATTTCCAATCAACAATATGTCATCCACATATAATATTAGAAATGCTACAGAGCTCCCACTCACTTTCTTGTATATACAGGCTTCTCAAAAAGTCTGTATAAAACCATATGCTTTGATCACACTATCAAAGCGTTTATTCCAACTCCGAGATGCTTGCACCAGTCCATAAATGGATCGCTGGAGCCTGCACACTTTGTTAACACCTTTTGGATCGATAAAACCTTCCGGTTGCATCATATACAACTCTTCTTCCAGAAATCCATTCAGGAATGCAGTTTTGACATCCATTTGCCAAATTTCATAATCGTAAAATGCGGCAATTGCTAACATGATTCAGACAGACTTAAGCATCGCCATGGGTAAGAAAGTCTCAGCTTAGTCAACCCCTTGAACTTGTCGAAAACCTTTCACAACAAGTCGAGCTTCGTAGACAGTTACATTACCATCAGCGTCAGTCTTCTTCTTGAAGATCCATTTATTCTCAATGGCTTGCCGATCATCAGGCAAGTCAACCAAAGTCCATACTTTGTTCTCATACATGGATCCTATCTCAGATTTCATGGCTGCAAGCCATTTTGCGGAATCTGGGCTCATCATCGCTTCCTCATAGTTCATAGGTTCGCCATGTCAAGTAACATGACTTCCAGAATAGGATTACCATACCACTCTGGTGCGGATCTTACTCTGGTAGACCTACAAGGTTTAGTAGAAACTTGATCTGAAGTTTCATGATCAATATCATTAGCTTCCTCGCTAATTGGTGTAGTTGTCATAGGAACCGGTTCTTGTGATGAACTACTTTCCAATAAGGGAGCAGGTACAGTTACCTCATCAAGTTCTACTTTCCTCCCACTCACTTCTTTCGAGAGAAACTCCTTCTGTAGAAAGGATCTGAATTTAGCAACGAAAATCTTGCCCTTAGATCTGTGATAGAAGGTGTACCCAATAGTCTCTTTTGGGTATCCTATGAAGACACATTTCTCCGATTTGGGTTTGAGCTTATCTGGTTGAAGTTTCTTTACATAAGCACCGCAACCCCAAACTTTAAGAAACGACAACTTTGGTTTCTTGCCAAACCACAGTTCATAAGGCGTCGTCTCAACGGATTTTGATGGTGCCCTATTAACGTGAATGCGGACATCTCTAAAGCATATCCCTAAAACGATAGCGGTAAATCAGTAAGAGACATCATAGATCGCACCATATCTAGTAAAGTATGATTATGACGTTCGGATACACCATTTTGTTGTGGTGTTCCGGGTGGTGTGAGTTGAGAAACTATTCCGCATTGCTTCAAATGTAAACCAAACTCGTAACTCAAATATTCTCCTCCACGATCAGATCGTAGAAATTTTATTTTCTTGTTACGATGATTTTCTACTTCACTCTGAAATTCTTTGAACTTTTCAAACGTTTTAGACTTGTGTTTCATTAAGTAGATATACCCATATCTGCTCAAATCATCTGTGAAGGTGAGAAAATAACGATACCTGCCGCGAGCCTCAATATTCATTGGACCACATACATCAGTATGTATGATTTCCACTAAATCAGTTGCTCGTTCCATAGTTCCGGAGAACGGCCTTTTAGTCATCTTGCCCATGAGGCACGGTTCGCAAGTACCAAGTGATTCATAATCAAGTGATTCCAAAAGTCCATCAGTATGGAGTTTCTTCATGCGCTTTACACCGATATGACCTAAACGGCAGTGCCACAGATAAGTTGCACTATCATTATCAACTTTGCATCTTTTGGCATCAATATTATGAATATGTGTATCACTACGATCGAGATCCAACAAACTATTTTCATTGGGTGTATGACCATTTGAAGGTTTTATTCATGTAAACAGAACAACAATTATTCTCTGATTTTAAATGAATAACCGTATTGCAATAAACATGATCAAATCATATTTATGCTCAATGCAAACGCCGAATAACATTTATTTAGGTTTAACACTAATCCCGAAAGTATAAGGAGTGTGCGATGATGATCATATCAATCTTGGAACTACTTCCAACACTCATCGTCACTTCCCCTTCAACTAGTCTCTATTTATTCTGTAACTCCTGTTTCGAGTTACTAATCTTAGCAACCGAACAAGTATCAAATACTCAGGGGCTACTATAAACACTAGTAAGGCACACATCAATAACCTGTATATCAAATATACCCTTGTTCACTTTGCCATCCTTCTTATCCACCAAATATTCAAGGCATTTCCGCTTCCAGTGACCATTTCCTTTGCAGTGTAAGCACTCAGTTCCAGGCTTAGGTCCAGCTTTGGTCTTCTTCACGGGAGTGACAACTTGTTTGTCATTCTACTTGAAGTTTCCCTTTCTTTCCCTTGGCCCTTTTCTTGAAACTAGTGGTCTTGTCAATCATCAACACTTGATGCTCTTTCTTGATTTCTACCTTCGTCGATTTCAACATCATGAAGAGCTCGGGGATCGTTTTCATCATCCCTTGCATACTATAGTTCATCACAAAGTTCTACTAACTTGGTGGTGGTGACTACAGAACTCTGTCAATCACTATCTTGTCTGGAAGATTAACTCCCACTTGATCCAAGCGATTGTAGTACCCAGACAATCTGAGCACATGCTCACTAGTTAAGCAATTCCCCTCCATCTTTTAGCCATAGAACTTGTTGGAGACTTCATATCTCTCAACTCGGGTATTTGCTTGAAATATTAACTTCAACTCCTGGAACATCTCATATGGTCCATGACGTTCAAAACGTCTTTGAAGTCCCGATTCTAAGCCGTTAAGCATGGTGCACTAAACTATCAAGTAGTCATCATATTGAGCTAGCCAAACGTTCATAACGTCTGCATCTGCTCCTGCAATAGGTCTGTTACCTAGTGGTGCATTAAGGACATAATTCTTCTGTGCAGCAATGAGGATAAACCTCAGATCACGTGTCCAATCTGCATCATTGCTACTAACATCTTTCAACACAATTTTCTCTAGGAACATATCAAAATAAACATATGAAAGCAACAACGCAAGCTATTGATCTACAACATAATTTGCAAAATACTACCAGGACTAAGTTCATGATAAATTTAAGTTCAATTAATCATATTACTTAAGAACTCCCACTTAGACAGACATCTCTCTAGTCATCTAAGTGATCACGTGATCCAAATCAACTAAACCATGTCCGATCATCACGTGAAATGGAGTAGTTACAATGGTGAACATCACTATGTTGATCATATCTACTATATGATTCACGTTCGACCTTTCGGTCTCCGTGTTCCGAGGCCATATCTGTATATGCTAGGCTCGTCAAGTTTAACCTGAGTATTCCACGTGTGCAACTATTTTGCACCCTTTGTATTTGAACGTAGAGCCTATCACACCCGATCATCACGTGGTGTCTCAGCACGAAGAACTTTCGCAACGGTGCATACTCAGGGAGAACACTTCTTGATAATTTAGTGAGAGATCATCTTAAAATGCTACCGTCAATCAAAGCAAGATAAGATGCATAAAGGATAAACATCACATGCAATCAATATAAGTGATATGATATGGCCATCATCATCTTGTGCTTGTGATCTCCATCTCTGAAGCACCGTCGTGATCACCATCATCACCGGCGCGACACCTTGATCTCCATCATAGCATCGTTGTCATTACGCCATCTATTGCTTCTACGACTATCGCTACCGCTTAGTGATAAAGTAAAGCAATTACAGGGCGTTTGCATTTCATACAATAAAGCGACAACCATATGGCTCGTGCCAGTTGCCGATAACTCGGTTACAAAACATGATCATCTCATACAATAAAATATAGCATCACGTCTTGACCATTTCACATCACAACATGCCCTGCAAAAACAAGTTAGACGTCCTCTACTTTGTTGTTGAGAATTTTACGTGGCTGCTACGGGCTAAGCAAGAACCGTTCTTACCTACACATCAAAACCACAACGATAGTTTGTCAAGTTGGTGTTGCTTTAACCTTCGCAAGGACCGGGCACAACCACACTTGGTTCAACTAAAGTGAGAGAGACAGACACCCGCCAGTCACCTTTAAGCACGAGTGCTCATAACGGTGAAACCAGTCTCGCGTAAGCGTACGCGTAATCTCGGTCTGGGCCGCTTCATCTCACAATACCGCTGAACCAAAGTATCACATGCTGGTAAGCAGTATGACTTATATCGCCCACAAGTCACTTGTGTTCTACTCGTGCATATGACATCTACGCATAAAACCTGACTCTGATACCACTGTTGGGTAACGTAGTAATTTCAAAAAAATTCCTACGCACACACAAGATCATGGTGATGCATAACAACGATAGGGGAGAGTATTGTCTACGTACCCTCGTAGACCGAAAGCGGAAGCATTATGACAACGCGGTTGATGTAGTCGTACGTCTTCACGATCCGACCGATCCAAGTACCGAACGTACGACACCTCCGAGTTCAGCACACGTTCAGCTCGATGACGATCCCCGGACTCCGATCCAGCAGGGTGTCGGGGATGAGTTCCGTCAGCATGACGGCATGGTGACGATGATGATGTTCTACCGACGCAGGGCTTCGCCTAAGCACCGCAACGATATGACCGAGGTGGAATATGGTGGAGGGGGACACCGCACACGGCTAAGGAACAATCATGAAGATCAACTTGTGTTGTTGTGCCTAGAGGTGCCACCCCCGCCCCCGTATATAAAGGAGCAAGGGGGGAGGGGCCGGCCGGCCTAGGAGGGGGCGCGCCAAGGGGGGTCCTACTCCCACCGGGAGTAGGACTCCCTCCTTCCTTGTTGGAGTAGGAGAAGGGGAAAGAGGGGGAGAGGAAGAAGCAAAAGGGGGCTGCGCCCCTTGTCCAATTCGGACCAGAGGGGGGGCGCAGGCCTCCTTCCTTTTGGCCTCTCTCCTCTATTCCCGTAGGGCCCAATAAGGCCCATATACTCCTCGGCGAATTCCCATAACTCTCCGGTACTCCGAAAAATACCCGAATCACTCGGAACCTTTCCGAACTCCAAATATAGTCATCCAATATATCAATCTTTACGTCTCGACCATTTAGAGACTCCTCGTCATGTCCCCGATCTCATCCGGGACTCCGAACTCCTTCGGTACATCAAAACTCATAAACTCATAATATAACTGTCATCGAAACCTTAAGCGTGCGGACCCTACGGGTTCGAGAACAATGTAGACATGACCGAGACACATCTCCGATAAATAACCAATAGCGGAACATGGATGCTCATATTGGCTCCCACATATTCAACGAAGATCTTTATCGGTCAGACCGCATAACAACATACGTTGTTCCCTTTGTCATCGGTATGTTACTTGCCCGAGATTCGATCGTCGGTATCTCAATACCTAGTTCAATCTCGTTACCGGCAAGTCTCTTTACTCATTACATAATGCATCATTCCGTAACTAACTCATTAGCTACATTGCTTGCAAGGCTTATAGTGATGTGCATTACCGAGATGGCCCAGAGGTACCTCTCCGACAATCGGAGTGACAAATCCTAATCTCAAAAGACGCCAACCCAACATGTACCTTCGGAGATAGCTGTAGAGCTCCTTTATATTCACCTAGTTACGTTGTGACGTTTGGTAACACACAAAGTGTTCCTCCGGTAAACGGGAGTTGCATAATCTCATAGTCATAGGAACATGTATAAGTCATGAAGAAAGCAATAACAACATACTAAATGATCTATGGTTAGGAAACTTAACCATCTTTGATTAACGAGCTAGTCAAGTAGAGGCATACTACTGACACTGTGTTTGTCTATGTATTCACACATGTATTATGTTTCCGGTTAATACAATTCTAGCATGAATAATAAACATTTATCATGAAATAAGGAAATAAATAATAACTTTATTATTGCCTCTACGGCATATTTCCTTCACTTTCTTGGTTGCTCTGGCAAGAAGGGTGTCGTAGTCGATGTAGTCGATCACGGGGGTACCGGCAGCAGTCTTGGGGTCTACCGAAAAGAAGTAACGGAGGGGGAACACAATAAATAACAGTGCAATCAAAGCATCACAAAGCATAACATGGCAATATGCGGTGCTAGGGGTGACCTAACGCAGTACTAGGTGATACCGGCAAAGGGGGAAAACATCCGGGAAAGTATCCCCAGTGTTTTGCGTTTTCGGGCAGGTGAACCGGAGGGGGAAATTTGCGTGTTCGCTATGCTAGGGATGCGTGGCGGGCGAATGGGCTGCATATTCAAATTCGTCTCGTCATTCTGAACAACTTTCATGTACAAAGTATTTTCATCCGAGCTACGAATTTATTTATATTAATTTTCAAAGTTGTATTCATTTTCTAAATTTAATTTAAATCAAAAATAATAGTGAAATTACTATGGGTACACAAAAGTGTACCCACATATGTGCTACTAAGTCTGACATGTGGGGTCAGGGGCTGAGTCAGCCCAGTCAACTGTTGACCAGTTGACTAGTCAAAAAGTCAAAGGGGCCTAGGGGGTCCCACCTGTCACTGAGTGGGACTACCTAGTTAGCAGGTTTGACTGGTCAACTAACCAGTGGGGCCCCGCTGTCAGTGACAGAGTTTTAACATTTAATTAGTTTAACTTAAAGGTGGGGCCAAACTGTCAGTGGGTCAATTTTTTAACAAAGTTTTATTTAACCAAACTAATTAATTAACGAGGTGGCCCCACGGGTCATAATCACAGTTAGCATTAGGGGCATTTTTAGTAGGTTATTATCTGGGAGGGGCCTACACGTCAGTGCCCACTATTCTGGTTTAATTAGTGCTAACACTAAATAGTCGGGCCCACCTGTCATTAAGACAGGGCCGACCTAAACAGATCAAGCGACGGTGGTGATCTACAGGGGCGGCGGCAGGACACCGGATCTTGACCCCGGCGACCAAATGGGCATCTGCGACCACCCACAGAACCAGCGCAGCATGACGCGCGCAGGGGTGCGAGTCATTCTCGAAGACGGCCGAATGTGGCCACGATGACGATGTTGGACGGCGGTGTCGACGCGGCCTCGGCTGCATCCGAGTTACGGGGTGAGGGGGAGAAAGGGGAGAGGCCACAGAGGACCGGGAGCTCACAGTGAGCTAGGGAGCACGCCCGACGGAGACAGGGAAGCAGTGGTGGTGGTGGGTTGACGGTGACGACCGGCGGGGCAGAGGAGGTAGATGCGGCCGATCCGACGGAGCCCCGACGAGGTCTGGCGGTGATGAGGCGGACGGGATGGGCGACCGTCGACGAGCGCCAAGGCGGCGAGCCTAGCCCCGGCGCGGCAGGCGTGCGGGCAAGGGGGAGGCCTGGGTGCGCGAGGCGATGGCGTGCTGCGAGGAGACGACCGGTCTCCGGAAAGGGCGTCCGGCGCGGGGTACAGAGGAGGAGGTTGGCGATGCGAGGGGGGTCGGAGCCGGGCAGGGAGCCGTGAGGAGGAGGCCAGGGCGTGGGGTGGCCTTCTGCACCGGCGAGGTGGGGCGACGGGCGGCGGGATTGGCGATGGGGTCGGGAGGCCGTTGCCCCTATCCGGATCGAGTCGGGGGGAGGCAGAGGGGATCGTGCGGGGGGAGAATGGGGGTTGGGTTCTAGGGTTCGGTCGCGGGGGGGGGGGGGGGGGGCGCCTGGTTGGCCCGGTGGCCAGCTAGGCCGAAGCCCAGTGAGAGGGGGGTTTGCTTTTCTCCTTTTCTTTTGTTTTAGTCTTTTCCCTTTTCTTATTTTTCTTTTCTGTTTTCTTTTAGTTCCTTATTATTTTAGTTTTATAATTTATAAAAGTAGTCCCTAATTTAGTCTAAATAATTATACTACTGCCACATAAGTTTGGGCAACTAGATAGAATAGTTTAGTAATTTATTAATTGTAAAAAGCATTTAATTAATTGTTTTGCTACTATTTTATTTACTTTAGGACAATCAAACACTTTCAAAGAGGTTGGTTTCTCCACCATTATTACTTATGCATTACTTGGCTCTCTCCGAACATTTTTGTTTTAAGATTGGAAAACTTTTATTTTTTGTTTGATTTTGAATTTGGATTTGAATCGGTTTCGAACTAACGCGAGATTAGTAAATGTAATGGAGGTGACGTGGCATCATTTGTAGAGGGTTACTGTAGCTTAATTATCCGCGCGTCAGAATATGCCTGATGGCATGCACAAGTCTGCTGAAGGCTGTGAGACAACCAACATAGATTGCAGCAAAGAAGGCAAAACATCTTGAAGATAGCGAGACAACCCCAAAGTCTTGTCTTGGTGCAGTGTTCAAGTTCCTTAAGACTAGCAGTCAGACAAGCTCACAGAATTCGTTGTCTGAATCAGTTCGCTTCAGTCCCAAGTTCTAGCAGAAAGGCATTCTGCAACTCAACTTCGACTTGAAGTCCTATCTCTAAGACAGATTGCAGAGAACACCAATGAGAACCTTATTGCTAAACAGCTACACCTGGAAGCTATGACCGATATGCTAGGCAGGTATCACAGCCTTGCTCAGCAGCTTGCGCAGCAGTTCCCGCGCAAGGCTAACCTTTCTTAAACTATCGTGGAAGTGGTCTCGGTTCAGTATTATTTTGTTACGCTGCAATGGTGCCCAGTTTTTGTAATCTGCTTCTTCGTTGCGCTTTATGATCACTGGTGGCGAACTTCGATGCCCAGTGGATGTAATATACCATAAATCCTTTATTGTATAGTGTAGGTTTATTCTTAGTTACTATGTCGTAATTTCTTTATTGTATATAGAGTATGTTTGTTCTTAATTTCTACTAGTTACTGCCATCATTCGCTATCTGAAAAAAAATCTGATGTAGTCGACTGGGCCGAAACATTCGCCTCTAACGGGCCTGGTTTTTAGCAGGCCACAATTGGGCCGGTCTGCATCTTTCTTGGGCCCAAATGATTGGGGCCTTCACACTTTGTGCCAGGCCCACAACTTACTCCGGCCTATATTTGGCCCAAATTTTAGTTGGGCCTTTTGTGGACTCAGCGCTTAGTTTGGCCCAGGTGGCATTGGGCCATTAACAGGCTGAATATTCTATTGGCCTATTACGGCCCATATGAAACCATGGGCCTTTAGCAGGCCAAAATGCATGTTGGGCCTCAATTTTCACTAGTCGTCGACGGGCCTTCAGCATGCTGAAATGTAGACCGGGCCTTTTTGGGCCCAGTTATATGACGGGCCGTTACCAGGCCAAAACATATCTCGGGCCTTAGTTGGCCCACTGATATCATGGGCCTTTAAGAGGTTGAAAGCTTAGTACACGCATTAACAGGCCGAATTATATGACAGGCCTTTAATAGGCCCAAAGTCACGTTGGGCTGAACTATTGCCACCTTTATCATAGGCCGTTAGTGGGTCGGATGTCCCGTCGGACCATATATGGCCCATGGGCAGCACGGGCCATTCCCAGGCCGAAAGACACACAAGGATGAAATGGGCCCATGTCTACATCGGGCCTCTAACATGCCTAATGTCACTGGGTTGTAATTGGGCCCAAATATTTGGTGAACAATTAACGGGCTAGATCTGGCTTCAGGCCGTAAATGGGCCGTTATTGGGCTGGACCACTAGTACCTGAGTAAGTACTACGGACCTTTGGATGGGCCGGCCTTTTTAACCTATATGGGCCTCTGTTGGGCCTTGCCACGTGTCGACGTATCATAGGCATGTCTCCTCCAATGGACGGGTGACATCTGGCCCACTGACGAGCTGACACGTGTTTCCTCCGGCCAATCAGAATTTTACACGTGGAAATTTCCCATTGGCCCGGGTTGTTAACGGGTTATCGGATCCAAAACCGGACCCGATAGCTTAACGCCGTTCCGTTATGGTGGATGCCACGTGTCGGTCACCCTTGAAGAAAGCACTTCTGTGATGCACGATTTATCGTCATAGAAGTGGACACTTCCGTGATGATAATTTTGGTAATGTCATGGAACACTTCTACGACAGCACAGGTATGACTATCTTGATTCTGTCATAAAATCGTCATGGATGTACATGCATGACAGAAAATGCGACCTACTGTGACAAACAGTATCATCACGGAAGTGTAATTTTTGTAGTGGGTGTTTGAGGAAATGCTGCGGGTACTCAAAATTTTACTAGGCAGGAGTGAAATGGCGAGGCTACCGATTGGATCAAGGGATTGAAGCAGAGCGGGAAGGGAGTAACAAACATCACACATGGTTAAAGCATAATAATCGCGTGCTATCAAACAGAAAAACACTCCAGCCGAGCATATATTTTTGAGATTGTAAAGAATGCAGACGGGAGTAAAATGTCGGGGCTACTAAAAATTTGGATCAACTGATTAAAGTAGAGCAGGAGTAACAAACATCGCACACGGTCCACACATACTAATCGTGTGCTATCGCTATCAAACAGAAAAACCCTCTAGGCGGGTAGATATTTTTGAGATTGCGAGGGAGTAGATATTTTTGAGAGCGGGAGGGAAGGCTCGTGGAGCCGAATCTACTGTGATGATGTGGGTGACAGGGGCAGGGGCACGGCACACGGGTAGTCCCATGTAACCATGTTTGTTGCATACCCGATCGCAGACGGTTGTTGCATCCGACTCGTCTGCTATTTATAAATTTGGCGAAAAAACTGCGAGAAAGGGTCAGAACATGAACACACTTGCATGTGGACCAAATATATGTATGAAAAGGGTGGTTTGTTGTTCAAATACGCAATGCACAACTTGGATGTGGCACATGTCACACAAAGCGCATGTTATTATTGCTAGCCGCCCCCAGACACTCACACACACTTCGTGTTGGCGGAAGGGTAATCCTAGCTATGAACGCATCCCCACAAATAGCTAGGAATGACATCTCACCCTACCGTAACACAACATCGAACGGAGTACATCATGGTACCCCCCCCCCTTTTGCTTCTGATCAAATATGGATCGTGTGTGGGCCCACAGATGTGTTCTTATGGCATGAGATGGGTGTGACCAGATACGAACCACACCTGCGGGTGGCCCGATGTGCGTGTGTGTGTGTGTGTGTTGTGTGTGTGTGAAAATGGTGTGATGTGATATTTAAATAACCAAATCGCAAATTTGATGTGGCACATGTGCATCGCAAATTAATCGGACATCCCCGACCCCATGGAGGTTCATCTAATGCGAAGTAGTACTGTGTACCCCCCCACACACACACTTTGAGTCGGTGGGAGGGGGCATCTCACCAAGGCGTATTGTAACACTGACCAAGAAGAATCACCACCTTGGTCGTATAACCTCTCTTTGTTGGGTCAAAGTCATGCATGGACGTCCACACGCAAGCCCACAAATAGGCTAGCTTGTCGCCGATAAGCACGCGAGGGAGTACCTGAAGTCAACCACTCCGTGCATGTGTCCCAAACATATGTATGAAGTGTTATGTGGTGTTTGAATATACCCAATGCACAACTTTGATGAGGCACTATGCTTTTGGAACCGGAGAGTCCCCACACGGAGCGAGGGTTCATGACGCATATACTATATATATAGGGATTCATGTGTATGCATGCCCTCAAACTTAGGTCTCGAATCTCACCATGATCGACGCACGACTATACGGTAATGCGAACCAAGATAAGAATAATCCACCCTGGTGACTGATACATCTCCAATGTATCTATAATTTTTCTATTATTCCATGCTATTATATTATCATTCTTGGATGTTTTACAATCATTTTATAGTCATTTTATACCATTTTTTGGTACTAACCTATTGACATAGTGCCCAGTACCAGTTGCTTTTTTCTGCATGTTTTTTACATTGTAGGAAATCAATATCAAACGGAGTCCAAACGCAACGAAACTCCTGGAGGATTTTTTGGGCTAGAAGAAAGCAAGTTGGCCAAGGAAGCACCTGGGGGGCTAGTCGAGGGGAGCAGCACCCACCAGGGCGTGCCAGGAGTCCCAAACGCGCCCTGGTGGGTGCTGCCCACCTCGGGTGCCCCCAAAACCGCCTCTTTGCTCTATAATACCCAAATATTCTAGAAACCCTAGGGGAGTCGACGAAAATCAATTCCAGCCACCGCAGAGTCCAAAACCACCAGATCCAATCTAGACACCGTCATGGAGGGGTTCACCACTTCCATTGGTACCTCTCCTATGATGCATGAGTAGTTCTTTGTAGACCTATGGGTCCGTAGTTAGTGGCTAGATGGGTTCCTCTCTCTCTCTTGATTATCAATGAATTGGTCTCTTGGAGATCCATATGATGTAAGTTCTTTTGTGGTGTGTTTGTTGGGATCCGATGAACATTGAGTTTATGATCAGATCTATGTTTTTATCCAAGAAAGTTATTTGAGTCTTCTTTGATCTCTTATATGCATGATTGCTTATAGCCTCGTATTTCTTCTCCGATATTTGGGTTTTGTTTGGCCAACTTGATCTATTTATCTTGCAACGGGAATAGGTGCTTTGTAGTGGGTTCGATCTTACGGTGCTTGATCCCGGTGACAGAAGGGGAACCGACACGTATGTATCATTGCTACTAAGGATAACAAGATGAGATCTATATCTCCGCAATAGATAAACGGATCACGTCTACATCATGTCATCGTTCTTATTGCATTACTCCGTTTTCTCATGAACTTAATACACTAGATGCATGATGGATAGCGGTCGATGTGTGGAGTAATAGTAGTAGATGCAGGCAGGAGTCGGTCTACTAATCTTGGAGGTGATGCCTATATAATGATCATTGCCTGGATATCGCCATGACTATTTGAAGTTCTATCAATTGCCCAACAGTAATTGTTTTCCCACCGTTTGCTATTTTTCTCGAGAGAAGCCACTAGTGAAACCTACGGCCCCCGGGTCTCTTTTCATCATATTTGCCTTTATGATCTATTTTCCCTTGCATTTATTTTCAGATCTATTAAACCAATACAAAAATACCTTGCTACAATTTATTTGTTCCGCGATTTATTTATCCTATCTACCACTTTTACCTCACATTTTTTTGTCTATCTTGAGGCGCCGTACCTGGAAGGGATTGACAACCCCTTTAACATGTCAGGTTGCGAATATTTGTTATTTGTGTGCAGGTGTTGTTTACGTGGTGTGAGGAGGTTCTCCTACCGGTTTGATAACCTTGGTCTCAACACTGAGGGAAATACCTACCATCGCTATACTGCATCATCCCTTCCTCTTTGGGGAAATACCGACGTAGTTCTAGCAGACATCAAAAGGAATTTCCGGTGCTGTTGCCGGGGAGGATCTTCAACATCAATCAGGTTCCTAATCACAAATCTCATCTCCTTGCAATTTGCATTATTTGCCATTTTCCTCTCATTTTCCTCTCCCCCACTTCACAAAAAATTGGCATTTTATCCGCCCTCTTTTTCATTCGCCGTTTTCTCGTCAGATCTCTTATTTGCTTGAACTTCTCACCATGAGTGACTTTGGTATGGCAGAAACGGATGATAGCCTAACTCCTAAAATGGAGCGTACGGGTAATCTGGATGCTAAGACTTTTTTCTTGGGGCAAGGGAATTTTATGGGAAAAGAACATATCCAAGAATTTTTCAATTGTGTCGGAAAATTAAGTCTAGATGATATCCCTATACATAAAAGGACTAAATCTTATGCGTAAGCTATCTCGGCACTTGTTTTGAAGCTTGAAACTAGATTTATTCATACTCATCCTACCCTGCAAAGATTGTTTTATGAGTTGCCCGTTATAAAGGATCCTAAAGCTAAAAAGTTAGCCACTCTTGTTTTGATGAATGAATTTGACTACATAATACGAGAAGCTAGGGAAATCTTTGTTTTTATGGCATGAATCGTGAAAAACCCGTGATTGATGAAATTCCTTATAACAGTGATTATACTTTGAGACATTTGCTTGGATATAACCAAATCTTTGATGAGAATCTTAAAAGGCAAGTCCCCGTTTTAGATATGATCCAACAAGTTTTTAACGATGTTAATCAACACTATTCTTGGATCACTGCCGGAAATCAAAGGGGTTATGATATAAAGAAACTTGATAGTGCTAAGGTTTCCATGGATAATGTGTTTTATGTCTTATTTACAAAGCCTCCCAACACAAATACCTCCAAGGGAAACAAGGATAAGAGTGACAAAACAATGCCTAGCTAGGGGCGTAAAACGATAGCGCTTGTTGGGAGGCAACCCAATGAATAATTTTTTTAGCTTTTTGCCTCCTGTTCTTGAGTGTTATAACAATTACAATAATGTTATGATTGTGTTTTTTGTGTTTTAGTTAGTGTTTGTGCCAAGCAAGACCTTTGGGAAGACTTAGGTGAAAGTTTATTTGATCTTGCTGAAAAACAGAAACTTTTGCTCTCACGAGATTATTGTTCATTTCTAACAGAAGAGTGCTTTTAAGTTGATTCTTTTTGCAGAGGATTAATAGACAAATTCCTCACGTCCAGAAATTTATTTCATGATTTTTGGAGTTACAGAAGTATTCGAAATTGTCAGATTGCTACAGACTGTACTGTTTTTGACAGATTCTGTTTTGTTTGCGTTGTGTGCTTGTTTTGATGATTCTATGGTTTTCTTTGATGAGTTTTTGCCATAGAAAAGTCGGAATACAGTAGATATAATGCAAAAACAAAATAATAATAGGTTTTCTACAGTACTTATAGTAGTGGTTTGGTTTCTTTTACTAACGGATCTCACAAAGGTTTTGTTTGAGTTTTGTGTGATTGAAGTTTTCAAGTTTTGGGTTATCTTATGATGGATGAAGGAATAAGGATAAGCAAAAGGCTAAGCTTGGGGATGCCCGAGGCACCCCAAGATAATATTCAAAGAAGTATCAAGCAACTAAGCTTGGGGATGCCCCTGCTACCTCTTGAGCACTGTGTTGGATTTCCCCGAAGAGGAGAGGATGATGCAGTAAAGTAGCGTAAGTATTTCCCTCAGTTTTTGAGAACCAAGGAATCAATCCAGTAGGAGACCACACACAAGTCCCTCGTACCTACACAAAACGATAGCAACTCGCAACCAACGCTTAGGGGTTGTCAATCCCTTCACGGTCACTTACGAGACTGAGATCTGATAGAGATAATATTTTTGGTATTTTTGATAGATAGATGCAGAGTAAAAAGTAAAGGCAAAGTAAAAACAAAGCAAGTAAATAAAGTGATATAGATTGATATGATGAGAATAGACCCGGGGGCCATAGGTTTCACTAGTGGCTTCTCTCGAGAGCATAAGTATTCTACGGTGGGTGAACAAATTACTGTTGAGCAATTGACAGAATTGAGCATAGTTATGAGTATATCTAGGTGATGATCATGTATATAGGCATCACGTCCAAAACAAGTAGATCGAAACGATTCTGCATCTACTACTATTACTCCACTCATCGACCGCTATCCAGCATGCATCTAGAGTATTAAGTAAAAATAGAGTAACGCCGTAAGCAAGATGACATGATGCAGAGGGATAAATTCATGCAATATGATAAAAACCCCATCTTGTTATCCTCGATGGCAACAATACAATACGTGCCTTGCAACTCTTTCTGTCACTGAGTAAGGACACCGCAAGATTGAACCCAAAGCTAAGCACTTCTCCCATTGCAAGAACTACCAATCTAGTTGGCCAAACCAAAAATATAATTCGAAGAGACTTGCAAAGATAACTCAATCATACATAAAAGGATTCAGAGAAGAATCAAATATTTTCCATAGATAATACTGGATCATAAACCCATAATTCATCATTCTCAACAAACACACCGCAAAAAGAAGATTACATCGAATAGATCTCCACGAGAGAGGGAGAGAACATTGTATTGAGATCCAAAAAGAGAGAAGAAGCCATCTAGCTACTAGCTATGGACCCGAAGGTCTGAAGTAAACTACTCACACTTCATCGGAGGGGCTATGGTGATGATGTACAAGCCCTCCGTGGTGGATGCCCCCTCCGGCGGAGCTCTGGAACAGGCCCCAAGATGGGCTCTCGTGGATACAGAAAGTTGCGGCGGTGGAATTAGGTTTTTGGCTCCTGTTCTGATCGTTCGGGGATATGTAGGTATATATAGGAGGAAGGAGTACGTCGGTGGAGCTCCGAGGGGCCCACGAGGTAGGGGGGCGCGCCCTCCACCCTCGTGACCGCCTCTGGTACTGCTTGGAGTAGGGTCCAAGCCTCCTGGATCACGTTCGGTTGGAAAATCACGATCCCAAAGGTTTCATTCCGTTTGGACTCCGTTTGATATTCTGTTTCTTCGAAATACTGAAAAAGGAAAAAAAACCAGCAATTCTGGGCTGGGCCTTCGGTTAATAGGTTAGTCCCAAAACTAATATAAAAGTGGAAAATAAAGCCCAATATAGTCCAAAACAGTAGATAAAGTAGCATGGAGCAATCAAAAATTATATATACGTTGGAGACATATTAGGCATCCCCAAGCTTAATTCATGCTCGTCCTCGAGTAGGTAAATGATAAAAAAAGAATTTTTGATGCGGAGTGATACTTTGGCATAATTTCAATGTAAATCTTCTTAATTGTGATATGAATATTCAGATCCGAAAGATTCAAGACAAAAGTTCATATTGACACAAAAATAATAATACTTCAAGCATACTAATCAAAGCAATCATGTCTTCTCAAAATAACATGACAAAAGAAAGTTTATCCCTACAAAATCATATAGTTAGGCTATGCTTCATTTTCGTCACACAAAGATGTTCCCAACTTCTATACCCCCGATGACAAGCCAAGCAATTGTTTCATACTTAAACAATCTCAAACTTTTTCAACCTTCACTCAATACATGAGCGTGAGCCATGGATATAGCACTATGGGTGGAATAGAATATGATGATGGGGATTGTGTGGAGAAGATAAAAAGGAGAAAGTCTCACATTGACGAGGATAATCAGTGGGCTATGGAGATGCCCATCAATTGATGTCAACATGAGGAGTAGGGATTGCCATGCAACGGATGCACTAGAGCTATGAATGCTCAACAAAAGAAAGCTAGTGGGTGTGCATCCAACTTGCTTGCTCACGAAGATCTAGGGCATTTGAGGAAGCCCATCGTAGGAATATACAAGCCAAGTTCTATAATGAAAAATTCCCACTAGTATAAAAAGACAACTTATGAGACTCACTACATGAAAAACAAGCTGCTACTTTGAAGCACAATATATGAGACTCACTACATGAAGAACAAGGTGCTACTTTGAAGCACAATATATGAGACTACATGAATAACAAGGTTCTACTTTGAAGCACAAGTGTGGAAAAAGAGATAGTAGCATTGCCCTTTTTATTTTTTTTATTTTTTTTGGGCCTTCTTTTTTTCTTTTTGGCCTTTCTCTTTTTTTTGGGCAATGCTCTAATAATGATGATCATCACACTTCTATTGATTACAACACAAGGATTACAACTCGAATACTTAGAACAAGATATGACTCTATATGAATGCCCCCGGCGGTGTACCGGGATGGTGCAATGAATCAAGAGTGACATGTATGAAAAATAATGCATGGTGGCTTTGCCACAAATACGATGTCAACTACAAGATCATGCAATGGCAATATGACAAAAGTAATGCATGTCATGATGATGATGGTGGAAGTTGCATGGCTAAATATCTCGGAATGGCTATGGAAATGCCATAATAGGTAGGTATGGTGGCTGTTTTGAGGAAGATATAAGGAGGTTTATGTGTGATAGAGCATATCGTATCACGGGGTTTGGATGCACCGACGAAGTTTGCGCCAACTCTCAAGGTGAGAAAGGGCAATGCACGGTACCGAAGAGGCTAGCAATGGCGGAAAGGTGAGAGTGCGTATAATCCATGGACTCAACATTAATCAAAAGAACTCATATACTTATTGCAAAAATTTAGAAGTCATCAAAAATTCAAGTACTACGCACATGCTCCTAGGGGGATAGATTGGTAGGAAAAGACCATCGCTCGTCCCCGACCGCCACTCATAAGGATGCACAAGCCAGGTACACTTCATGTTTCAAATTTGTTACACAACTTTAACCATACGTGCATGCTACGGGATTTGCAAACTTCAACACAAGTATTTCTCAAATTCATAATCACCCAACTAGCACGACTTTGATATTATCACCTTCATATCTCAAAACAATTATCAAGCATCAAACTTATCTTAGTATTCAATTCACTCAAAAGAAAGTTTCACATATCTTGAACACCAAGTATATTAACATTAAGCAAATTACCATGCTATTAAAGACTCTCAAAATAATCTAAGTGAAGCATGAGAGATCAAATAGTTTCTTTAAAACAAATCCACCACCATGCTCTAAAAGATCTAAGTGAAGTACTAGAGCAAAAATTATCACGCTCAAAAGATATAAGTGAAGCACTATGAGCAAAACTATCAAGCTCAAAAGATATAAGCGAAGCACATAGAGTATTCTAACAAATTCCAATTCATGTATGGCTCTCTCAAAAGATGTGTACAGCAAGGATGATTGTGGTAAACTAACAAGCAAATACACAAATAATACAAGACGCTCCAAGCAAAACACATATCATGTTGGTGAATAAAAATATAGCTCCAAGTAAATTACCGATGGAAGTGGACGAAAGAGGGGATGCCTTCCGGGGCATCCCCAAGCTTTGACTTTTTGGTGTCCTTGGATTATCTTGGGGGTGCCATTGGCATCCCCAAGCTTAGGCTCTTGCCACTCCTTGTTCCATAATCCATCAAAAGAATTCACCCAAAACTTGAAAACTTCACAACACAAAACTCAACAGAAATCTCGTGAGCTCCGTTAGAGAAAGAAAACAGAAGACTACTTCAAGGTACTGTAATGAACTCATTCTTTATTTATATTGGTGTTAAACCTACTGTATTCCAACTTCTCTATGGTTTATAAACTAATTTACTAGCCATAGATTCATCAAAATAAGCAAACAACACACGAAAAACAGAATCTGTTAAAAACAGAACAGTCTGTAGCAAACTGTAACTAACGCAAACTTCTGGAACTCTAAAAATTCTACCAAAATAGGAAGTCCTGGACAATTTGTTTATTGATCATCAGCAAAAAGAATCAATGCAAAAGCACATTCCTGTGATTTTATCATAATTATATTCGTGCGCGCAAAGTTTCTGTTTTTCAGCAGAATCAAATCAACTATCACCGTAGGTTATCCTATAGGTCCTACTTGGCACAAACAGTAATTAAAACATAAAACCTCATCTAAACAGAAGGTAGATGGATTATTTATTCCTAAACAGAAGCAAAAACAAAAAACACAAAATAAAATTGGGTTGCCTCCCAATAAGCGCTATCGTTTAACGCCCCTAGCTAGGCATAAAAGCAAGGATAGATCTAGGTATTGCCATCTTTGATTTTTAATTTGTTAGCGGAATCATGCTCGAATCCGGGAGGTTCTTTCCACTTACCTTCATACTCGGAAATTTTTAGATCTAAAGAATCCAACCGCTTATTGCAAAGAGTAATCAACATATTCATGCGGTGAAGATTTCCGCTAACACTTTAAAGAGGCTCAAGAGACTTTTGTAAAAAAATTGTTACTTCGCAAATCTTTCCAAATACTTGGGTTTCTTCTTGGGTAGGATGTGATCCTCCCTTTTGAGGTAGTGTTCCCACTATTCCCTCGATAGTTTCATGCGCAATACTGGGATCAATCTCAATGAAATTTCCCTTGGCAATGCAATCCAAGAGTTGTCTATGCGTCATATTTAACCCAAAATAAAAATTGCGAAGAAGAATTCTAAAGTTCACCTCTAGGGTGCACTTGCGATAAGATTCCATCATCCTATACCAAGCATCTTTTAAATTTTCTCCTTGCCTTTGTTTGAAGTGAAGAACTTCAAACTCGGGGGACATAGGAGCGGATAAGGAACTGGACATAACGACAAGCAAACAAACGAGCTAGCACACAAGCAAACAGAAAGGCAACGAGAAAAAGGCAAAAGGGAAAGAGAGGGCGAATAAAACGGCAAGGGTGAAGTGGGGGAGAGGAAAACGAGAGGCAAATGGAAAATAATTTAATGCGAGAGATAGGGATTGCGATGGGTACTTGGTATGGTTGACTTGCTTGCGTGAGCCTCCCCGGCAACGGCGCCAGAAATTCTTCTTGCTACCTCTTGAGCACTGCGTTGGATTTCCCCGAAGAGGAGAGGATGATTCAGTGAAGTAGCGTAAGTATTTTCCTCAGTTTTTGAGAACCAAGGTATCAATCCAGTAGGAGACCACGCACAAGTCCCTCGTACCTACACAAAATGATAGCAACTCGCAACCAACGCTTAGGGGTTGTCAATCCCTTCACGGTCACTTACGAGAGTGAGATCTGATAGAGATAATATTTTTGGTATTTTTGATAGATAGATGCAAAGTAAAAAGTAAAGGCAAAGTAAAAAACAAAGCAAGTAAATAAAGTGATATAGATTGATATGATGAGAATAGACCCCGGGGCCATAGGTTTCACTAGTGGCTTCTCTCGAGAGCATAAGTATTCTACGGTGGGTGAACAAATTACTGTTGAGCAATTGACAGAATTGAGCATAGTTATGAGTATATCTAGGCGATGATCATGTATATATGCATCAAGTCCAAAACAAGTAGATCAAAACGATTCTGCATCTACTACTATTACTCCACTCATCGACCGCTATCCAGCATGCATCTAGAGTATTAAGTAAAAACAGAGTAACGCCGTAAGCAAGATGACATGATGTAGAGGGATAAATTCATGCAATATGATAAAAAACCCCATCTTGTTATCCTCGATGGCAACAATACAATACGTGCCTTGCAACTCTTTCTGTCACTAAGTAAGGACACCGCAAGATTGAACCCAAAGCTAAGCACTTCTCCCATTGCAAGAACTACCAATCTAGTTGGCCAAACCAAAAAGATAATTCGAAGAGACTTGCAAAGATAACTCAATCATACATAAAAGGATTAAGAGAAGAATCAAATATTTTCCATGGATAATACTGGATCATAAACCCACAATTCATCGGTCTCAACAAACACACCGCAAAAAGAAGATTACATCGAATAGATCTCCACGAGAGAGGGAGAGAACATTGTATTGAGATCCAAAAAGAG
Source organism: Triticum aestivum (assembly GCF_018294505.1). Classification (NCBI taxonomy): domain Eukaryota; kingdom Viridiplantae; phylum Streptophyta; class Magnoliopsida; order Poales; family Poaceae; genus Triticum; species Triticum aestivum. The sequence goes on along the minus strand of NC_057798.1, from coordinate 393,100,550 downwards.
AGAAGAAGCCATCTAGCTACTAGTATGGACCCGAAGGTCTGAAGTAAACTACTCACACTTCATCGGAGGGGCTATGGTGATGATGTAGAAGCCCTCCATGGTGGATGCCCCCTCTGGTGGAGCTCCGGAATAGGCCACAAGATGGGATCTCGTGGATACAGAAAGTTGCGGCGGTGGAATTAGGTTTTTGGCTCCTGTTCTGATCGTTCGGGGATACGTAGGTATATATAGGAGGAAGGAGTACGTCGGTGGAGCTCCGAGGGGCCCACGAGGTAGGGGGGCGCGCCCTCCACCCTTGTGACCGCCTCTGGTACTGCTTGGAGTAGGGTCCAAGCCTCCTGGATCACGTTCGGTTGGAAAATCACGATCCCGAAGGTTTCATTCCGTTTGGACTCCGTTTGATATTCTGTTTCTTCGAAATACTGAAAAAGGCAAAAAACAACAATTCTGGGCTGGGCCTCCGGTTAATAGGTTAGTCGCAAAAGTAATATAAAAGTGGAAAATAAAGCCCAATATAGTCCAAAACAGTAGATAAAGTAGCATGGAGCAATAAAAAATTATAGATACGTTGGAGACGTATCAGCCCCCGAGTGGCATCCCCGCTTTCTTCTAACAACCACCGGTATTTTACTTGAAACTATATTTTTATTCGTCACATGATATGAGTTTTGCTTGGAGCGTCTTGTATGATATGAGTCTTTGCTTGTTTTACTTTGTGTTTTAAGTGTTTAATCCTTGCTGGACACACCCTTCTGAGAGAGCCAAAAATTATGCTATGCTTGCTCCTATGCTTCACTTCAATTTTTAGAGCCATGGATTTGCTCTAGTACTTCACTTATATCTTTTTGAGCATGGTGTGCTTCATTAATATTGAATAAATTCTCTCATGCTTCACTTAGATTTATTTGGGAGTTAGTAAATTTTTAAGAAATTCTCTCTTGCTTCACTTAGATTATTTTGAGAGAAAGAAAAAAATATGCTCATGATCTTCACTTATATTTGTTTGAGCTTATCAAAAGCAACACATGAAAATAGTCCCAAAGTGATAGATATCCAAGGAGGATATAATAAAAACTTTCATGAAGATCATTGGACAAAATAAACTTGATTCTTAGTAATGGTTTTGAGATATGACGATATGATATGTGAGTCATGTTGATGAGTAATTGTGCTTTAGTAAGAATATTGATGTTAAGGTTTGTGATTCACTATGCAAGCACGAAAGTCAATAGTTATGCAATGAAATTTATATTCTACTTATGGTGCATTATTCGGTGTTACTTATGCTTAATGCTTGGGTATGAGATTTTTCGCTTTTTGGTTAGTCGCTTCTCAATATTTTTGCTAACCTTCATTTTGCACTAAGTATGACCACTACTTGTGCATCCAAAACCCTTTAAACCAGTTTTGCCTTATGAGTCCACTGTACCTACCTATATGCGGTATTTCCATGCCGTTCTAAGAAAATTTGCATGTGCCATCTCTAATGTTCAAAATAAATTTGTCTTTTGTGTGCTCTACTACTCGCGAAGCGGTAAAGGGTAGCCAATATTTTCCATGCTAGATGTGTTATTCTCACGATGAGTGTTTATTCACTTGTCATTGTACGAGAGTACGACAAAGGTACTAGGGATGCCCAGTCCAGAAATGAATAATGAATTTACTTTATGTTGTCAAATAATAAATTCCTTGGAAAGTGTTGGTATGGAGGGCACCCATGGAAAGTGAAAGTTATGGTGGAAAAAGGAATAAACTTTATTTTCTGTTTGGGAACTGCCTATGATGTATCTAGCATGGAAAGTGTTGGGATGTGATAACCCACAAGTATAGGGGATCGCAACAGCTTTCGAGGGTAGAGTATTCAACCCAAATTTATTGATTCGACACAAGGGGAGCCAAAGAATATTCTTGAGTATTAGTAGTTGAGTTGTCAATTCAACCACACCTGGATAACTTAGTATCTGTAGCAAAGTGTTTAGTAGCAAAAGTGGTATGATAATAATAGTAACGGTAGCAAAAGTAAAGATAAATGTTTTTGGGTTTTTGTAGTAGTTGTAACAGTAGCAACGGAAAAGTAAATAAGCGAAGAACAATATGTGAAAAGCTCGTAGGCAATGGATCAGTGATGGATAATTATGCCGGATGCGATTCCTCATGCAATAGTTATAACATAGGGTGATATAGAACTAGCTCCAATTCATCAATGTAATGTAGGCATGTATTCCGTAAATAGTCATACGTGCTTATGGAAAAGAACTTGTATGACGTCTTTTGTCCTACCCTCCCGTTGCAGCGGGGTCCTTACGGAAACTAAGGGATATTAAGGCCTCCTTTTAATAGAGAACCGGAACAAAGCATTAGCACATAGTGAATACATGAACTCCTCAAACTACGGTCATCACCGAGAAGTATCCCGATTATTGTCACTTCGGAGTTGTCGGATCATAACACATAATAGGTGACTATAGACTTGCAAGATAGGATCAAGAACACACATATATTCATGGAAACATAATAGGTTCAGATCTAAAATCATGGCACTCGGGCCCTAGTGACAAGCATTAAGCATAGCAAAGTCATAGCAACATCAATCTTAGAACATAGTGGATACTAGGGATCAAACCCTAACAAAACTAACTTGATTACATGGTAAATCTCATCCAACCCATCACCGTCCAGCAAGCCTACGATGGAATTACTCACACACGGCGGTGAGCATCATGAAATTGGTGATGGAGGATGGTTGATGATGACGACGGCGACGAATCCCCCTCTCCGGAGCCCCGAACGGACTCCAGATCAGCCCTCCCGAGAGAGATTAGGGCTTGGCAGTGGCTCCGTGTCGTGAAACGCGATGAAACTTTCTCCTTGATTTTTTTCTCCCCGAGACGGAATATATGGAGTTGGAGTTGAGGTCGGAGGAGGTCCAGGGGGGCCACGAGATAGGGGGCCGCGCCCTAGGGGGGGGGCGCCCCCTGTCTCGTGGACAGGTCGTGGGCCCCCTGGCACTAATTCTTTCGCAAAAAATTCTTATTAAATCCAAAAAGTGCCTCCGTGGATTTCTAGGACATTCTGAGAACTTTTCTTTTCTACACATAAAACAACATCATGGCAGTTCTGCTGAAAACAGTGTCAGTCCGGGTTAGTTTCATTCAAATCATGCAAGTTAGAGTCCAAAACAAGGGCAAAAGTGTTTGGAAAAGTAGATACGTTGTAGACATATCAGGATGCTCCAAGTCGTTTTCGTTGGTAGGAAAAGTATGCCTCTCAAAAATATTTTTTATCTCTCAATTTAAGCTTTGAGCTCTGGCACCTCTACAAATCCCTACTTCCCTTCACCAAGGGCCTTTCTTTTACTTATGCAATTTTTATTTTGAATTTGAGTCTCCATCTTCTCTTAGAAAGCACCAACTAAGGGGCACTATGATCATGTTTGAGCATTGGGTGTAGCTAATATTTGAGTGTGTTTCATGAATGGATCAATGATTGAGCATGATGGGCTAGGGATAACTTGCTTTAGTGTTGATATTTTGAAAGACATGGTTGCTTGTTGTTATGCTTGAGTATTAAAGTCTTCATGTCAAAACTAGACTATTTCTTTGAATCATATAAAAGTCAATATGTCCATGCTATAAAGAAAACAAATGTGATGAACATGTTAGGCAGCATTCCACACCAAAATTCTGTTTTTATCATTTATCTACTCGAGGACGAGCAGGAATTAAGCTTGGGGATGCTGATACATCTCCAACGTATCTATAATTTTTGTTATTCCATGCTATTATATTATCATTCTCGGATGTTTTACAATCATTTTATATCATTTTTTGGTACTAACCTATTGAAATAGTGCCCAGTGCCAGTTGCTGTCTTTTGCTTGTTTTTTTACATCGCAGGAAATCAATATCAAATGAAGTCCAAACGCAACGAAACTCCTAGAGGATTTTTTTGGGCCAGAAGAAAGCCAGTGGGCCAAGGAAGCACCTGGGGGCTGCTCGAGGGGAGCAGCACCCACCAGGGCGCGTCAGGAGGCCCAGGCGCGCCCTGGTGGGTGCTTCCCACCTCGGGTGCCCCCTGAACCGCCTCTTTGCTCTATAAATACGCAAATATTCCAGAAACCCTAGGGGAGTCGACGAAAATCAATTCCAGCCGCCACAGAGTCCAGAACCACCAGATCCAATCTAGACACCGTCATGGAGGGGTTCACCACTTCCATTGGTGCCTCTCCTATGATGCATGAGTAGTTCTTTGTAGACCTACGGGTCCGTAGTTAGTGGCTAGATGGCTTCCTCTCTCTCTCTTGATTGTCAATGAATTGGTCTGGAGATCCATATGTTGTAAGTTCTTTTGCGGTGTGTTTGTTGGGGTCCGATGAACTTTGAGTTTATGATCAGATCTATGTTTTTATCCAAGAAAGTTATTTGAGTCTTCTTTGATCTCTGATATGCATGACTGCTTATAGCCTCGTATTTCTTCTCCGATATTTGGGTTTTGTTTGGCCAACTTGATCTATTTACCTTGCAATGGGAAGAGGTGCTTTGTAGTGGGTTCGATCTTACGGTGCTTGATCCCAGTGACAGAAGGGGAACCGACACGTATGTATCATTGCTACTAAGGATAACAAGATGAGAGCTATATCTCCGCAATAGATAAACAGATCTCGTCTACATCATGTCATCATTCTTATTGCATTACTCCATTTTCTCATGAACTTAATACACTAGATGCATGCTGGACAGTGGTCGATGTGTGGAGTAATAGTAGTAGATGCAGGCAGGAGTCAGTCTACTGATCTTGGACGTGATGCCTATATAATGATCATTTCCTGGATATCGTCATGATTATTTGCTATTTTTCTCGAGAGAAGCCACTAGTGAAACCTATGGCCCGGGGTCTCTTTTCATCATATTTGCCTTTGCGATCTATTTTCCCTTGCATTTATTTTCAGATCTATTAAACCAAAAATACAAAACTACCTTGCTGCAATTTATTTGTTCTGCGATCTATTTATCCTATCTACCACTTTTACCTCATGTTTTTTTGCCTATCTTGAGGCGCCGTACCTGGAAGGGATTGACAACCCCTTTAACACGTCGGGTTGCGAGTATTTGTTATTTGTGTGCAGGTGTTGTTTACGTGATGTGAGGAGGTTCTCCTACTGGTTCGATAACCTTGGTCTCATCACTGAGGGAAATACCTATCGTCGCTATACTACATCATCCCTTCCACTTTGGGGAAATACCGACGTAGATCTAGCAGACATCAGTAACCTCTCTCGCGTTGTTGGTCGAAGTGATGGACGTCCATGCGGGCCCACGAATATATAGGTCATCGATGATAACCAAGCGAGGGAGAGTGTCCAAGGACAACCATTGCATGTGTGTGCCCCAAATGTATGTATGGACATTCATGATCCTTGGTTATATGTTTGAGTACCAAAAGCACAACATTTTGATGTGGCACATGCATGCGTCAAAAATCACACTCTCCCCACACAGATCTGGTTCATGATGCGTCGCCTGCTCGCCCCCCACTTTGATCCGGTGGGAGGGATTCATGCATACACATGCGCTCAAAGTATAATATGTTATCTCTCGCAAAATGACATGCATGTACCGTACCGTATAATTAAGATGAACCAAAATTTAATCCCCTCCTAATTGTAAGTCAAATTAACCTCTATCGCTGTCAGTCAAAGTGATTGACCAAGCAGGCACACACAAATGGATGAAGCATCTTGCCGATAACCCCGTGAGTGAGTGCTAGAGAAAAACCGCCATCACTTGCATGTGGGCCAAACACATGTATGGAGATGTGTGGTTGTGATGTTTGAATACCTAATATATATGCGAAACTTTTGATGTTGCACCTACCTCAAAAACCTTAAATTCCCCACACGAAGCGAGGTTCATGACGTGCAGTATATGCTGGCCCCTCCCCTCTTCGACGCGTAATATATACTCATACGTACCGTAACACAACCCGGAAATAATCCTCCTTGTTCGTCAAATTACCTTTCTCGTTGTGTCATATATTAGATGGACGATGACCTCGCGGGTCCATGGAGGGAAGCATCGCAGGCGAGTGAGTGACAATCATCGTCTGCAGGTGGCCCAAGGTGTTGGTGACGTTTTTAATACCCAATATGCACAACTTCTTTGTGGTACCTACCTTAGAAAGCGAAAATTCCCCACACAGAGCGAGATCGTTCATGACATATGTGTAGCATGTGCTGCCTCGTCCTCCCCTCTTTTATGCATACTATATACTCCTACCGCAACACAACCCAAAAAGAAACCTCCTTGTTGGTCAAATTGATCTCTCATTGGGTTAAAGTGATGGAGGACAACCTCGCGGGCCCACGAATGGAAGCATCACACGCGAGTGATTGTCCTATATGACGCGTAGTATATGTTGCCCCCGGCCACCCTCTTGCGTGCTATATATATATATACTCCTACCGTACATAACAAAAACCAAAAAATGACCATCCTTGTTGGTCAAATTAACCTCTCTCACCGCAGGTCATAGTGCTAGACGACGACCTTGCGGACCCATAGAGAGAGAGATCATGCGAGTGAGTGCCCTAGGACCACCGCGTGCATGTGGCCCAAAGATGCATGTCAAACTTTTTCTGCAGCGAACATGCGACCAAAGGAGTTTCATGTTAAAAATTGAAAAAAATAGATAACATTTGTCTGTTTTTATACATTGATTGATTTCCTAGGGATTTAACATGCAAAAATCAAATTTGATCCACATGAGACCCGTGATAGTGCACCAAAATGGATTGGAAAATCATATGTGTATGTGTCCCTAGGTGCATGTTTAGTCCCCATGCAAGAAATTTCTAACATTGAGAATCTCGATTTTAAGATCGAGTAAATCCAAAATTAAGTTGAAATTCATGAAACTTATCATGGTGTCATATGGACACCAATAGACTGTGATATTATATATTTTTCAAATTTGAGACAAGTTTTGATATAATCTTCTTACAGATAGAAAATTATCAATAATTATCAACCAATATCTCAAACGGACTCTTTATTCGAACCATGTGCATTAGACCAACAATGTACATGTCGTTCTTCGATTAAGCAATAAAGCGGCCGAATTAATGATCAAAAGGGAAAAATCAATATAATACGTGCCGCCACACGTCCCGTGTGCTGTACGAGCATGTGTGCGTTGATGAGCTGCATGCTAGCAGTCCACCGCGCAAGCAGACCGGGAGGCCAAGGCATGCGCGTGTTCACTACGCAGTGTCACCTGGCGGCGTGCTAGTAGCTATGTGAAATGACGGTAGGCATGCCAGCAGTCCACTGCGCACGCTCACCGGGAGGCGAGCCAACCCTTTGACCACCGCCCACCTCGCTCCCGCTGCTCCATAATAATGGCGTGCCCGATCGGCTGGTCATAATAGGCAGCCGCACCCCCCGTCCACAGTTGTCACCGCCGCATGGAGTGTATTAGGATTTTTCCTAAGCGCGTCATCGGAGGGAGTGGCGACGCCGGGGCTGGTGAAGCACCCCGCGCAACACATGAAGCTGGGCATAGAGGTTGCTATTGCTGCCGACGAGGTCTTGTGCGAGCAGCAGTGCAACCTTGACTTCATCGCCGTTGTCCTGCCTACCCAGCTGAAGCCGGAGGTCCACAGCTACTCCGGCAACGACTCCGACGGAAAACCAGATAGTCCCCCCTTATTTTGTTGGGAATAGAAATCCTTGGTTATGTTCACCTAGTCCATGAAATCAGAGTAAGATTCATTAGATCTGTGTAGTGTATTGATTGTTTGAATGGTATCTATGGTTAGTGATTAATTGTTTGTTCTGTACAAATGACTTTTTTTGCTAATAATCCGCTTAGGGTTAGCGTGCGTGCTAATAATTCGTAGCCAGATCTTGAGAATTGATTTTGAATGTCCTAAATATATGTTTGTGCCTTTTTTCTTACAGATCTTGAGAATTGATTTTGAATGTCCTACATGTATGTTTCTGCCTTTTTTCCAGATTGGTATGTACACATATGAGGCTCTGACCAGCGGCGCTGCCGGCTGTAGATCCTGCACCCGGCAGCGCGGGCAGAAGCGGCCATGCCCCTGGATACGAGGAACTCGTAGAATATCAGGCAGACCACATCAGCGATCTCCCGGACGCCATCCTTGGGGAGGTCATCTTCCTTCTCCCCACCAAGGATGGCTGCCGCACACAGGCACACTCTATGGCGTGCCGCGCCTCTTGATCTCAACTATCACTGGCTATCTGTCCTTCATGATTTTGAACTCCATGAGTCATCATCTCCTCCCACCAGGGCTCCGTTCAACGCCTATGCATCCCGGCATGCTATCTGTTGCACATATTGTTGGGGACCATTGCAGAAATTAAATTTTTTCTACGCATCACCAAGATCAATCTATGGAGTAACTAGCAACGAGAGAGAGGGGAGTGCATCTTCATACCCTTGAAGATCACGAGTCGGGAGTGTTGCAAGAACGTGGATGAAGGAGTCGTACTCGAAAGCGATTCAGATCGTGGTGGACTCCGATCTTAGCGCCGAACAACAGCACCTCCGCGTTCAACACATGTGCAGCCCGGTGACGTCTCCCGCACCTTGATCCAGCAAGGAGGAGGGAGAGTTTGAGGAAGAGGGCTCCAGCAACAGCACGACGGCGTGGTGGTGATGGAGCGGCAGTTCTCCGGCAGGGCTTCGCCAAGCTCTTACGGAGGAGGAGAGGTGTTGGGGAGGGGAGGGGCTGCGCCTTGGATGTGGTGCTGCAGCCCTCCCCCCGCTCCTCTATTTATAGGAGAAGGGGAAAGGTGGGTTGGCCCCTCTAGATGGGATCTAGAGGGGGGCGGCGGCCAAGCCCCCTCCCCCCCAAGCAAGGGAGGCCCCCCCTTAGGGTTCCCCCCAACCCTAGGCGCATGGACCCTAGGGGGGTTGCGCCCAGCCCTCCTGGGGCTGGTTCCCTTCCCTCTACAGCCCATGAGGCCCTCCGGGACAGGTGACCCCTCTTGGTGGACCCCCGGAACCCGTCTGGTGGCCCCGGTACAATACTGGTATGCCTCCGAATATTTCCGGTGACCGTATGACAACTTCCCATATATAAATATTCACCTCCGGACCATTCCGGAACTCCTCGTGACGTCCGGGATCTCATCCGGGACTCCGAACAACATTCAGTAATCACATACAAACCTTCCTTATAACCCTAGCGTCATCGAACCTTAAGTGTGTAGACCCTACAAGTTCGGGAATCACGCAGACATGACCGAGACAGCTCTCCGGCCAATAACCAACAGCGGGATCTAGATACCCATGTTGGCTCCCACATGTTCCATGATGATCTCATCGAATGAACCACGATGTCAAGGATTCAAGCAATCCCGTATACAATTCTCTTTGTCAATCGGTGTGTTACTTGCCCGAGATTCGATCGTCGGTATCCCAATACCTCGTTCAATCTCGTTATCGACAAGTCACTTTACTCATTCCGTAACGCATGATCCTATGACCAACTACTTAGTCACATTGAGCTCATTATGATGATGCATTACCGAGTGGGCCCAGAGATACCTCTCCGTCATATGGAGTGACAAATCCCAGTCTCGATTCGTGCCAACCCAACAGACACTTTCGGAGATACCTGTAGTGCACCTTTATAGTCACCCAGTTACGTTGTGACGTTTGGTACACCCAAAGCACTCCTACGGTATCTGGGAGTTACACAATCTCATGGTCTAAGGAAATGATACTTGACATTTAGAAAAGCTCTAGCAAATGAACTACACGATCTTGTGCTATGCTTAGGATTGGGTCTTGTCCATCACATCATTCTCCTAATGATGTGATCCCGTTATCAATGACATCCAATGTCCATAGTCAGGAAACCATGACCATCTGTTGATCAATGAGCTAGTCAAGTAGAGGCTCACTAGGGACATGGTGTGGTCTATGCATTCACACATGTATTACGATTTCCGGATAACACAATTATAGCATGAACGATAGACAATTATCATGAACAAGGAAATATAATAATAATCATTTTATTATTGCCTCTAGGGCATATTTCCAACAGTCTCCCACTTGCACTAGAGTCAATAATCTAGTTACATTGTGATGAATCGAACACCCATAGAGTTCTGGTGTTGATCATGTTTTGCTCGCGGAAGAGGTTTAGTCAATGGATCTGCGACATTTAGATCTGTATGCACTTTACAAATATCTGTCTCCATCTTGAACATTTTCACGAATGGAGTTGAAGCGACGCTTGATGTGTCTGGTCTTCTTGTGAAACCTGGGCTCCTTGGGAAGGGCAATAGCTCCAGTGTTGTCACAGAAGAGAGTCATCGGGCTCGATGCATTGGGAATAACTCCTAGGTCGGTAATGAACTCCTTCATCCAGATTGCTTCATGTGCTGCCTCCGAGCCTGCCATGTACTCTGCTGCACATGTAGATCCCGCCACGACGCTTTGCTTGCAACTGCACCAGCTTACTGCCCCACCATTCAAAATATACACGTATCCGGTTTGTGACTTGGAGTCATCCAGATCTGTGTTGAAGCTAGCATCGACATAACCCTTTACGACGAGCACTTCGTCACCTCCATAAACGAGAAACATATCCTTAGTCCTTTTCAGGTACTTAAGGATATTCTTGACCGCTGTCCAGTGTTCCATGCCGGGATTACTTTGGTACCTTCCTACCAAACTTACGGCAAAGTTTACATCAAGTCTGGTACACAGCATGGCATACATAATAGACCCTATGGCTGAGGCGCAGGGGATGACACTCATCTTTTCTCTATCTTCTGTCGTGGTCGGTCTTTGAGCTAAGCTCAATTTCACACCTTGCAATACAGGCAAGAACCCTTTCTTGGACTGATCCATATTGAACTTCTTCAATATCTTATCAAGGTATGTGCTTTGTGAAAGACCTATGAGGCGTCTCGATCTATCTCTATAGATCTTGATGCCTAATATGTAAGCAGCTTCTCCAAGGTCCTTCATTGAAAAACACTTATTCAAGTAGGCCTTTATGCTCTCCAAGAGTTATATATCATTTCCCATCAATGGTATGTCATCCACATATAATATGATAAATGCTACAGAGCTCCCACTCACTTTCTTGTAAACGCAAGCTTCTCCATAAGTCTGCATAAACCCAAACGCTTTGATCATTTCATCAAAGCGAATGTTCCAACTCCGAGATGCTTGCACCAGCCCATAGATGGAGCGTTGGAGCTTGCATACCTTGCTAGCATTCTTAGGATCGACAAAACCTTCCGGCTGCATCATATACAATTCTTCCTTAAGGAAGCCGTTAAGGAATGCCATTTTGACATCCATTTGCCATATCTCATAATTGTAGAATGCGGCAATTGCTAACATGATTCGGACGGACTTCAGCTTCGCTACGGGTGAGAAGGTCTCATCGTAGCCAACCCCTTGAACTTGTCGATAACCCTTAGCAACAAGTCGAGCCTTATAGATGGTAACATTACCATCCGCGTCCGTCTTCTTCTTAAAGATCCATTTATTTTCTATCGCTCGCTGATAATCGGGCAAGTCTGTCAAAGTCCATACTTTGTTTTCATACATGGATCCTATCTCGGATTGCATGGCTTCAAGCTGTTTGTTGGAATCTGGGCCCGCCATCGCTTCTTCATAGTTCGAAGGTTCACCGTTGTCTAACAACATGATTTCCAGGACAGGGTTGCCATTCCATTCTGGTGTGGAACGTGTCCTTGTGGACCTACGAAGTTCAGTAGCAACTTGATCTAAAGTACCTTGATCATCATCATTAACTTCCTCTCTAGTCGGTGCAGGCACCACAGGAACATCTTCCTGAGCTGTGCTACTTTCCGGTTCAAGAGGCAGTACTTCATCGAGTTCTACTTTCCTCCCACTTACTTCTTTCGAGAGAAACTCTTTCTCCAGAAAGGACCCGTTCTTGGCAACAAATATCTTGCCCTCGGGTCTAAGGTAGAAGGTATACCCAATGGTTTCCTTAGGGTATCCTATGAAGATGCATTTTTCCGACTTGGGTTCGAGCTTTTCAGGTTGAAGTTTCTTGACATAAGCATCGCATCCCCAAACTTTTAGAAACGACAGCTTAGGTTTCTTCCCAAACCATAATTCATACGGTGTCGTCTCAACGGATTTAGACGGTGCCCTATTTAAAGTGAATGTAGCTGTCTCTAGAGCGTATCCCCAAAATGATAGCGGTAAATCGGTGAGTGACATCATAGATAGCACCATATCCAATAGAGTGCGATTACGATGTTCGGACACACCGTTACGCTGAGGTGTTCCAGGCGGCGTGAGTTGTGAAACGATTCCACATTTTCTTAAGTGCGTACCAAATTCGTGACTTAAATATTCTCCCCCACGATCTGATCGTAAGAACTTATTTTTCGGTCACGTTGATTCTCTACCTCATTCTGAAATTCCTTGAACTTTTCAAAGGTCTCAGACTTGTGTTGCATCAAATAGACATACCCATATCTACTTAAGTCATCAGTGAGAGTGAGAACATAATGATAGCCTCCACGAGCCTCAACGCTCATTGGACCGCACACATTAGTATGTATGATGTCCAATAAGTTGGTTGCTCGCTCCATTGTTCCGGAGAACGGAGTCTTGGTCATTTTGCCCATGAGGCATGGTTCGCATGTGTCAAATGATTCGTAATCAAGAGACACTAAAAGTCCATCAGCACGGAGCTTCTTCATGCGTTTGACACCAATGTGACCAAGGCGGCAGTGCCACAAGTATGTGGGACTATCGTTATCAACCTTGCATCTTTTGGTATTCACACTATGAATATGTGTAACATCAGGTTCGAGATTCATTAAGAATAAACCATTGACCAGCAGGGCATGAACATAAAACATATCTCTTGTATAAATAGAGCAACCATTATTCTCGGATTTAAATGTGTAGCCATCTCGTATTAAACGAGATCCAGATACAATGTTCATGCTCAAAGCTGGCACTAAATAACAATTATTGAGGTTTAAAACTAATCCCGTAGGTAAATGTACAGGTAGCATGCCGACGGCGATCACATCGACCTTGGAACCATTCCCGACGTACATCATCACCTCATCCTTCGCTAGTCTTCGCATATTCCGAAGCTCCTGTTTTGAGTTACAAATATGAGCAACCGCACCGGTATCAAATACCCAGGAGCTACTACTAGTACTGGTAAGGTACACATCAATTACATGTATATCACATATACCTTTGGTGTTGCCGGCCTTCTTGTCCGCCAAGTACTTGGGGCAGTTCCACTTCCAGTGTCCGCTTCCCTTGCAATAAAAGCACTCAGTCTCCGGTTTGGGTCCATGTTTTGGCTTCTTCCCGGCAACTGGCTTACCGGGCGCGGCAACTCCTTTGCCGTCCTTCTTGAAGTTCTTCTTACCCTTGCCTTTCTTGAAACTAGTGGTTTTATTAACCATCAACACTTGATGTTCCTTTTTGATCTCCACCTCCGCTGATTTCAGCATGAAAATACCTCAGGAATGGTTTTCACCATCCCCTGCATATTGTAGTTCATCACAAAGCTCTTGTAGCTAGGTGGGAGCGACTGGAGGATTCTATCAATGACCGCGTCATCCGGGAGATTAACTCCTAGCTGAGACAAGCGGTTGTGCAATCCAGACATTTTGAGTATGTGCTCGCTGACAGAACCATTCTCCTCCATCTTACAACTGTAGAACTTGTCGGAGACTTCATATCTCTCGACCCGGGCATGAGCTTGGAAAACCATTTTCAGCTCTTGGAACATCTCATATGCTCTGTGCTACTCAAAACGCTTTTGGAGGCCCGGTTCTAAGCTGTAAAGCATGCCGCACTAAACCAGGGAGTAATCATCACTACACGACTGCCAGGCGTTCATAACATCTTGAGTTGCTGGGAAAATGGGTGCTTCACCTAGCGGTGCATCTAGGACATATGCTTTCTTGGCAGCTATGAGGATGACTCTCAAGTTCCGGACCCATTCCGTATAGTTTCTACCATCGTCTTTCAGCTTGGTTTTCTCTAGGAACACATTGAAGTTGAGGGCAACATTAGCATGGGCCATTTGATCTACAAGACATATTGCAAAGATTTTAGACTAAATTCATGACAATTAAGTTCATCTAATCAAATTATTTAATGAACTCCCACTCAGATAGACATCCCTCTAGTCATCTAAGTGATACATGATCCGAGTAAACTATGCCGTGTCTGATCATCACGTGAGACAGACTAGTCATCATCGGTGAACATCTTCATGTTGATCGTATCTTCTATATGACTCATGTTCTACCTTTCGGTCTCTTGTGTTCCAAGGCCATGTCTGTACATGTTAGGCTCGTCAAGTCAACCTAAGTGTTTTGCATGTGTAAATCTAGCTTACACCTGTTGTATGTGAATGTTAGAATCTATCACACCCGATCATCACGTGGTGCTTCGAGACAACAAACTTTCGCAACGGCACACAGTTAGGGGGAACACTTTCTTGAAATTATTATGAGGGATCATCTTATTTATGCTACCGTCATTCTAAGCAAATAAGATGTAAAACATGATAAACATCACATGCAATCAAATAGTGACATGATATGGCCAATATCATTTTGCTCCTTTTGATCTCCATCTTCGGGGTGCCATGATCATCATCGTCACCGGCATGACACCATGATCTCCATCATCGTGTCTTCATGAAGTTGTCACGCCAACAATTAGTTCTACTACTATGGCTAATGGTTTAGCAATAAAGTAAAGTAATTACATGGCGTTATTCAATGACACGCAAGTCATACAATAAATTAAGAAAACTCCTATGGCTCCTGCCGGTTGTCATACTCATCGACATGCAAGTCGTGATTCCTATTACAAGAACATGATCAATCTCATACATCACATATATATCATTCATCACATCCTTTTGGCCATATCACATCACACGGCATATGCTGCAAAAACAAGTTAGACGTCCTCTAATTGTTGTTGCAAGTTTTTACGTGGCTGCTATAGGTTTCTAGCAAGAACTTTTCTTACCTACGCCAAAACCACAACATGACATGCCAATTGCTATTTACCCTTCATAAGGACTGAGGGAGTCCTGGATTATGGGGGTATCCGGACAGCCGGACTGTGTACAACGTCCGGACTATTGAAGCGTGAAGATACAAGACTCAAGACTTCAGCCCATGTCCGGATGGGACTCTCCTTTGCGTGGAAGGCAAGCTTGGTGATCCGGATATTATGTTTCCTTCCTTGTAACCGACTCCATGTAAACCCTAGCCCTCTCTGGTGTCTATATAAACCGGAGAGGTTGGTCCTTAGAAGGCCGATCACAATTACAATCATACCATCATAGGCTAGCTCTTAGGATTTAGCCTCTACGATCTCGTGGTAGATCTACTCTTGTACTACCAATATCATCAATATTAATCAAGCAGGAAGTAGGGTTTTACCTCCATCGAGAGGGCCCGAACCTGGGTAAACATCTGTGTCCCTTGCTTCCTGTTACCATCAGCCTTGACACACAGATCGGGACCCCCTACCCGAGATCCGCCGGTTTTGACACCGACATTGGTGCTTTCATTGAGAGTTCCTCTGTGTCGTTGCTGTAAGGCTCGATGGCTCTTTCAATCATCACCAACGATGCTGTCCAGGGTGAGACTTTCCTCCCTAGACAGACCTTCGCGTTCGGCGGACTCGCACTGCGGGCCAATTCGCTTGGCCACCTGGAGCAGATTGATAGCTATGCCACTGGCCACCAGCTTAGGTTCGGAAACTTGAACTACACGGCGGATATCCGCGGAGACTTAATCTTCAACGTATTCAGGCCAGTGCCAGGAGCGTCGAACAGTCACGACGAGCACGGCTTAGACCTGCTGTTAGACGATGCTCGGGATATCACCTCGGTAGAAGCCTCGGATCTTAATCCTGGGCAGGTCGCGTTGCCTGAGGACGGAGGGCTGGACCCCGCCCCGCAGGCCGCACCCTCATCAGCGATGGAGCCGAACACAGGCCTCACTTCTGAGGGAGCCTGTAACTTCGGACCCCCGGATTCTTATCCGGTTGTAGGTTCCAGTCCGCGCGTTCCCGAGTACGCCGAGCCTAGTTGGGCTCCGGTAATGGAGTTCACCGCAGCAGACATCTTTCAGCACTCGCCCTTTGGCGACATACTAAACTCATTTAAAATTCTCTCTTTGACAGAGAATTCTGGGCCAAACTATGTCCGGCTCGAGTGGGAAGCAGGCGACGAAGAAATTCGTTACCCACCCACCACCCACTTGATAGCCACGGTTGATGATTTAACCGACGTGGTTGACTTCGACTCCGAAGGCATCGACGGTATGGACGACGATGCAGGAGAAGACTCAGAATCTATGGGGTATCGGATTCCCGCCCCGTCACATGACATATACATGGTGGATACACCCAAGGAAGACGACGGTGACAATCAGGAAGATAAAACCCCTGGGCAAAAGCCAAAGTGACGGTGCAGACGTCGTTTAAAATCCAGCAACAATAACAATGTCAGCAAGAGCGCCAGAAGAATGGATACTCCGGTCAACCCTAAAGGCAACAACGACCAAACAGAACTAGTGATGGAGCAGGACGAACCAGGTCACGCTGAGCATAGTTCGGAGCAGACGCCCGAAGACAATGATCCAGAGGGACGAGTTCATCAAACTGGCCCAGGACAAGAAGACAGTCCGGACAATGACGCATTCATCATTCCGGAAGAACGCGTGGAACGAGAGAACCTCCACAGAAAGCTTATGGCCACAGGAAGAAGTCTGAAGAGGCAGAAGCAACGGCTTAAAGCCGCACAGGAAACGCTCAATCGCAGATGGAACAAGGTGTTGGACACTGAAGAAAGATATGGCGACGATCACCACACAAAGAACTACCCAAAACGTAAGCTACTGCCAGAATTCGACGACGAGGCCGTTCCACCAAAAAGTAACACGACCAGGAGACCAGACATACCACTTCACAACCGCAATAAAGCAACTACCGAAGACGCGCACGATCTACGTGAGCACCGGGATAAGGAACTGGCACAACTAGGTCCATCTACGGATCTAAAGGACACACCCCGGCGGGGGACTGTGGTCATCAAAAAAGTTATGACAACCAAACACCAGTTCAGAATAAACACCGAACACAACAACAGCCGACGGCATGCCACAGCGTGTCCAGATACAGAGGGGCTGCTCACCCCCTATGCTTTACTGATGAAGTATTGGACCATGAATTCCCACAGGGCTTCAAACCTGTGAACACAAAGGCATACGACGGAACGACAGACCCAGGGGTCTGGATCGAGGACTTTATCCTACATATACATATGGCTCGCGGGGATGACCTCCACGCCATCAAATACCTTCCCCTCAAACTAAAGGGACCAGCCAGACACTGGTTGAAAAGCCTCCCCGAAAATTCAATTGGGAGTTGGGAGGAACTCGAGGACGCTTTCAGGGCCAATTTTCAAGGGACTTATGTCCGGCCTCCGGATGCTGACGATTTAAGTCACATAACCCAACAGCCCAGAGAGTCCGCCCGAAAGCTTTGGAACAGATTCGTCACCAAGAAGAATCAAATCGTTGATTGTTCGGATGTTGAAGCCCTAGCGGCATTCAAACACAGCATCTGTGACGAGTGGCTCGCCAGACACCTCGGTCAAGAAAAGCCAAGGACAATGGCAGCCCTAACAAGCCTTATGACCCGCTTTTGCATGGGTGAGGATAGCTGGCTAGCCCGTAAAGGCGCCAGCGACCCCAGCATGCCCGAAATAAGGGACGACAACGGGAAGCCACGGCGTAATAAAAACAAACGCCAAAACAAGGAAGAGAGCCCGGATAACACAACGGTTAATGCCGGATTCAGGGGCTCTCGACCTAACTAGCAAAATAAGCCATCTAAAGGTAGCAAAGAGGGACCGTTCGGTCTGAACAGAGTTCTGGACAGACTGTGCCAAATTCATGGCACCCCCGACATACCTGTGAACCACACGCACAAAGAGTGTTGGGTCTTCAAGCAGGCCGGCAAACGAAACGCCGAACACAAGGGAAGGGAAACACCAAGTGAGGACGAGGACGAACCTCGCTCGCCGAACACTGGGGGACAGAAAAAATTCCCACCAGAGGTTAAAACAGTGAATATGATCCACACGACTAGCACATCCTTGAGAAGGCACGAACGCGCCAATAAAGACGCGCGCGATATAGAGCCCATCATACCCACACCTAACTACTGGATGTCTTATACGATCACCTTCGATCACCTGGACGGCCGAGCTAGTATTCAGTGCGAAGGATCAGATGCCTTGGTGCTTGACCCAATAATCGACGGATACCACCTCACCCGCGTCCTCATGGACGGCGGCAACAGTCTCAATTTAATATATGAGGACACTGTCCGCAGGATGGGGATAGACTCATCCAGAATTAGCAAGATTAACACCACCTTTGAAGGGGTGATACCAGGCATTGAAGCCTACAACAGGGGCTCCGTCATACTGGAGGTAACATTCGGCTCTCCAGGCAACTCTGGAAGCGAAGAACTAGTCTTCATCATTGCACCCTTCCAAAGCAGCTATCAAGCATTGCTTGGAAGAACGGCCTTCGCCCGCTTCAACGCATTGCCGCACTATGGTTACCTCACACTCAAGATGCCCGGCCCATGTGGCGTCATCACCGTTAGCGGAATAACAGCACGCTCTTCGCGCGTAGAGGAACACGCGACGGCCCTAGCGGTCGGACTATAAGCAGCCTCTAACAAAAATATGACGGGTCGTTAATACCATGGGCACGGTTAGACGAGTCCGGCAGCCCATATCAAACCAGGGCACCGTATATGTAATCCTATAGTGGATACCAGGGGCTAATAATAAAGCCCCACACTTGGCTCAACCTTATTGGCAGGCCAGCATCTTACATTTTTACTATCCATCGCATACTTATGTTGCACTCTTCTATGAGTTTCCCTTTTCCGCAGACAACGTTCGCGCGATACCCTTCCAGGATACGGCACAATGGAGACAAAGGCGCATACATGCAGCAGGGCCCCGTTCAACAGGTTTCTTTTTAGATTAAGCCCCTGTGTAAACCTTTTCTATTGTCTCTTGTTGTTTAACCATCCCATGGGTTCCATACCCACAGAGGATACTGCCTGTTTGGCATTTCGCCACGACAGATTAATGCATGTACCTGGAAACACAAGGTTTATAATGAATGGGCATTCTTGAGCGCATCATCTATTATAAAGTCCGAATACCTTCGGGAGTGTTCGGCGTCACGAGTTTGGCCCTATATGCATCAGCTCCGCATCATGTCTTTGGTCAAATGTTGGGTTTGCCCGGCTCCTGGGTTTGCTGCCTTATGTTCCATTATTACGAGCTAAGATGGCTAAAGGAGAAGTATTGCGATTCTGCCCTGGTTATTCCGGATGAGCACCTCAGTAGAGAAAGCCGAAAACTGACTGTCATGACAGAGCAAGAGACTGGTCAACCACTCGATGACTCACCGGAATCTCTAGGATTCCTCCGCATTAACGAAGGGCCATTTCCTGGCCAGGTCCATACGCGCCCGTATTCGGATGCACGCGAAGGTACCAAGGGCTACATAGTAGCCCCAACGTTAGAATCCCGCGGCTAAGCGAAAGTGTTACAGCTATATAGTCCGGTTGCCTAGTTCGACGTGCGATCACCTCCTTAATGGACCAAGACGTTGGATAAAGAGTGAGTAAGCACTTTTTTTTCGCGAACACCCCCGCATTGTATGCGTGGGGGCTGAAGCCAA